>NC_133487.1:1943608-2126480 GCF_025370935.1 Choristoneura fumiferana | reverse complement strand
GTATATTTTATAGGATGCTATCTCAATGCAATTTTAGCCGTTAAAATACTACCATCCTGAATATTTTTAAATGTTTCCATCCAACAGTTTAGATTTTAGAGGGGGGGGGGATGACCTCACACTGCGTACATTTTGCTTCGGAGAGGGGCTATGCTAATAGAACACTCGATATTTATAGATATGTACCTACAAATTCGTACGCAACCTGCGTGCGCGAGTCCGACTCACGCTTGGCCTGTTTGAATAAATAATAAAAGAAGACTTTAATTCAGATCACAATAGTACATTGTGTCTTAAGGGCGGTAAATGAGGAATTACGAACGAGAGTCTATTAGAAGCCCGAAGTCGAAGACTGAGGGCTTTAATGAGTCGATGTTCGTAATTCTAGTACCGCCCGTGCGACATACAATGTTTTTCATCACATTTGCGAGTAAAATTTTATATTTGTAAAAGAAAAAATATAATTATTCCAAATATTGGCGATACCTTAGGCTGCGCTCTTGGCAGCGCCGCCCTCCCTCTGCCTCAGCATGTGCCTGAGCCACGTGTGCATGTGGTCCATGTGGTCCTGCAGCAGCGCGCGCAGCACCATCAGTACGGGCACTGACTCATGCGACCGACCTTGGGCTCATGACAAGAAAATGTACGCGCAATGACTCATTTACCGACCACGGGTTTCATGACAAGCACATTAAGGTCGAGGGTTTTATATGGGGCGTTGCAATCAAGGTAGCCTTCATGTTTTGACACTGTTTACGAGCAAGTGTGATGAAAAAATCCATATTTTTTGTTAGCATTAGTCTAAAATAGTCTAAATAAATGTATCAAGAAACAAATATTTTCTACAACGAAACATAATATAATACAGCCTTGAATACCCTTCTAACGCCCAGAGTGAGTTATTGTAATTTTAAATCAAACTATCATAAATGACATAAAGTTTGATGTTCATAAATCAAAAATTTGGGCGTTAGGAGTATACCCCGTTATCTATCCACATATAACCACACCGACATTAGTTTAATTTTTCACAACCCAAAATGTCACATTCATCTCAAGCGCCGCTTCCCAATTAACGAATCCACTGTTGGTCAATTAAAACTACTGAACTAAAACTCCACAAAATCTGAACTCCTCCTTTACACCAATTAGAAATGCCAACCTATAATCGCATTCGTAGAGTTGAAATTCTGTTGTCACTAGAAGGGGTATACCACTTCTGGTGATGTATGGTTCTTCTGTCTTACGTTTTTTGGCAATGCGTTTTAAAACTCTAATGAACTCTCGTTAAATGTTGGAGGGCCCTTTGGGGGTGTCTGTCTGTCTGTCAAATGGATTTGGTCGCTGGCCAACTCACTGTGAAGAGCTTTCAAGTATCAAGCACGCATGAACGTTTTTAAGGGATGTTTGAATTAATATTTTACAGTGTTATTGGTCCTGGATAAATAATTTAATGAGCTAGCCTTCACCCCCCTCCGCCCCCCTTTTCATTCACTTAAATCTGAAATTACAATTAACGAGTAAGTATCTATATAATTTATTAATATGATTATTTGAAAAAAAAATATCTTGGTCTGATTCTGACATGATAAATATATATCTAATTGTCCATAAATAATCGATGTATTGTAATTTAATTTATTTAAATACGTAGTTGATTTTTTTGTAAATATTTGCATCTTGTTTTCTGGTCGACCAAATACAGTACAATTGATCAAATATATCTGAACACGCTTTTACGCCGTTAACAATAGAGTCGTATTCAGATATTTTAAACAAATTTTGGCTCACAAGTTTATGAACTCGACTGTACAACAACAAAACAAAACAACTTCCGAGGCAAAAACAATCCCATCTCCTTCCCAGACTTTAAGCTATCACCATACCAAACACTTAAATTGATTCAGCGGTTTAAGCGTAAAACGGTAACAGGCAGACAAACAGATAGACAGTAGGCACACAGAGTTACTTTTCTTATCAACAATTATTGCAATTTAAAACAATTGAAAATACTTAACTTATGCCTCTATCACTGTAAGTTACTATGAAAACTGGCACCCGTTGTCGGTCCTTCGAGACGGATTTTCGACAGTATTAATATTAAAGCAAAAATCTCGACAATTATTTTTCCCCCCCAATCTTAATGAAGAAGACAAAGGAATTGAACAATGTAAGTCAGTGAGTAAGCAAGTTGAAATTCAATTACACTGTTATTTCATTTTTAAATTGGCTGGCTTGATAATCTCAGAATTCACAGATTGAATTAGCATCGTGTACAAACAAAAGCAGAAGTATCTCGTTAAGATATCGGATTTAGAATAATATGGACAGTGGAATATACCGGGGAGGCAAATTGTTCATTAAAAATGTTTTTGCTGATCTCGGACGAGATAAAAGTTATTTTTATGTCCATTTGTCTTTGTGATTTACTGAATCGTTGAGTTGTTTTTTTATGTGTTTGTTAAGCATGTAAACAGAGGTGGCCCATGAGGGGGAGGGGGGCTGCACAATTAATAAATAAATAAATAAATATCAAGGGACAATTAACTACTACTACTAATTAATTAATTAACAACTATTGTTTACTTAATTGTTATCATATTTACTTATTTAGTCTAAAACTGTCTTCGATAATGATATACCTACTAAGTCTAGGGCATTGGATCTCATTATTTATTTATTTTACATATTTATTTACGAAAATAAACACAGCATATAATATATATATAGCAATTTAAAATTGCATGTACAAGCTAGGTGTTGGTTCTCAAGAATAAACAAATAAATATCTAACAGTAAAAGGATGAATGGATTTGTATGAGATTCGGTATATAAACAACTGAATCTCTGGCGTAGCACATGGGATACTTTTAATTCCTAACTTTTTTTTTACTTTTAATTATTTCAACGGAATCGTGATACAATTTCGAAATTTCAACCTCTTAGTGTTGATATGAAATTAGACACGGGTGTTTTTGATTTTAAGGATTTCTCATGAGTATTTAGCGTAATACTACTGGCATTTGAATTCAAACGCCAGAGCTAATAGTGAATACAAGCAAAGCCGCGGGTAGAAGATAGTAGCATATACAAGTTCAAACAGCTTGGCTGTAAAAAATAGGCCTAATTTTAATTGGTCGCGACATTACCACGTTATTCCGCACCGCGGCTGTGGCAACAATTAGTCTATTGTCTCGATTGATGTACCCTTCTTACTTTTGAATGGATTAGGGTGAGCTCCCATAGAAGCAGAGCAGAGCGGAGACATTACAAAACCATGGGTGCTTATCTAGTCGCATAATTTTTAAAGTCGTAATATACTGAGTGGCAAAAAATCTGGCCCTCAAATGTATGCAGTAACAGGTAATTTTAGTACCTATGTGCAGTGGGCCAAATTTTTTGCCACTGAGAGTACCTATGTAATGTTTGTAGGTATAAACGTGTCCACTCCGCTTAAGTGGAATTCGAACCAATTTAACCGACTAAGGCGAAGCCCAAAAGGAGGATTATGTATTTGGCAGGTCCTGAATTCCTTTTGAGGTACGGAACCTACATACTCTACATTTCAGTCAAATTTGCTCAATGATCTACTGAAATATGCCGTGTTAATTCTAACATAGTGTAGTGTCATCATCATAACAGCAGTAGCCTCCCTATAAACCTTCAGTTGCTTCGGTTGGAAGAGCCCTGCATACACCGTGAGC
Source organism: Choristoneura fumiferana (assembly GCF_025370935.1). NCBI lineage: Eukaryota > Metazoa > Arthropoda > Insecta > Lepidoptera > Tortricidae > Choristoneura > Choristoneura fumiferana. Next base: position 2,122,776 of record NC_133487.1, on the reverse strand, counting down.
CCGCCATCCATCCTGTTAATGGTCCTACGAGAGGACCTGCTATGTTCGAGATCTTTTCGGCTCCAATGGCCATCTTCTTCTTCCCATTCCTCTTCTATCGGAGGTTGGACAACATCATAGCGATTCTAATTTTGGAGGCTGCTGCTCTAAACAAGGACGTTGCAGTTGAACCAGTCTCGTAAAATGGTCATCATCGGCCGTCAATACACTACAATCGAATAAGTAGGTCAAAATACAATAGGATTTAGCAATTCTCATGTCACATTCCCAGCCCTTCAGGGTGATTGTGTTTAGACATTGCCATGATCGCTGCGCTCTGTTATTGCTGCGAAAGCGAATTATGTGGCAGATTGTAAATCGCATCCCGCGAGACGAATTCGCGGCCTTATTCTGATGATGGAATCGAATGGCAGCAAGCAATGAGAGTTTATGACAGGCTATAGTTGGATCGTAAGGTCCGTTTGACAACTTTGACATTTGTATCATGTTTGTGATTGGTTAAATAATAATAATAATAAATAATAAATATCACGGGACAATTCACACCAATTGACCTAATCCCAAAGTAAGCTTAGCAAAGCTTGTGTTATGGGTACTAAGCAACGGATAAATATAATTATATAGATAGATACATACTTAAATGCATATTAAACACCCAAGACCCGAGAACAAACATTCTTATTTTTCATACAAATACGAATAACTAAGTTAAAGATTTATAAGACGAGCGTGAATGGGAACGTTGGGAGAGGAAGGCCTAGACGAACGTACCGCGATCAAATCGGGGACATTCTGAAGAAAGGTCGGGTCAGGAGTACTCTAAGCCGACGTGCATGCATGAAAAGATTGATGAATGTAGAGGAAGCGAGAGTTGTATGCCAGAATCGTAGCAAGTGGAAGGATGTAGTCTCTGCCTACCCCGTTGGGAAAGAGGCGTGATTTTATGTATGTAAATAACTAAATGAGTCAATCGCAGGCAAGACAGTAACGTCAATCTGACCTCGCGATATAAACGCCATCTAGCGTTATTTTGTTTGTCAGGAAAGTAGTGGGAGGAAGGGTAGGCACTCAATAGGTTGTTAAAAAAATCTGATTTACAGTCACTAACATCAATATCTGCCACAGCGGAGCGTGCAAAAATATCTGACACGTCCTTCCGGCCCTAGAAATAGAGTCGTATCAGATATTTATGCACGCTTGTTGTGTCAGATATTGGTGCTGGTGACTGTACCTAATCCTTGAAAGAGTTTCCCATAGAAACGGTAGAGTTGAATTGAATGGCGTAATTAAGCTATTTTCGAATAATATTTTTTAGTTAAAATCTACTATATAGGTAAAAATACAGTTTGTATGCGCAGAATAATCGTAAGGTAACCAGCGTTTTCATTTTTAAATAAATATTTATTAACTACTAAGGCGACATGAAATTTATTTCAACAATTATTCCTGACTTCGTCTTGATATCCATGTAAGAGAAAGCAAAATGAAGTAAAACTAAAATGGCCCAGACAGAATACGTCCATCCGTGTGATCAGACGTAGAGATTGAATTCGTCCCCAGAACAATATGTCCCGAGGATCGCGGCTGATTCGATTTGACGAGCCGCCGACACAGCGGCCATCTTGGATTCGATACGAATCTCGGTGGGCCTTATTTAAATATGTAGGTAGTAAATTTTTATAAAATCCATGTCATTTTGGTATCACTTCGGTATCACTGAGGTCGGCTAGGTATTGATATTTTTATTGTAAAGATACCTCATTAAAAAAATATATATTACAGGTGTTACGTTGCGGAGATTCACATTATTAAAATCAACTCAATTACAAAATGAAGCTCATAAAAGCGTGTTCATATATCTTGTACTAGCTTTTGCCCGTGGCTTTGCTCGCATCGAATTCGGTTATCGCGCGCTATTCCCTCGGGAACTGGGCGTTTTTCCGGGATAACAAGTAGCCTATGTCAATTTCTGGCCCATAAACTATCTCTATGCCAAAAATCACGTCGATCCATCGCTCCGTTTCGACGTGAAAGACGGACAAACATAAAAACACACACACTTTTGCATTTATAATATTAAGTAAGTATGAATTATTTAATACTTCATGTATTTAAGTAGGCAATTCATTATAATCTTACGTATTAAATTATTCGCAAACTAAGTTTCGTTTGTGACTTCATCTACGAAAAACTCGCTTATCGGGATAAAAACTACTTTACGTCTTTCCCAGGATCTCAAGCTACCTGCATACCAAATTTCACCTCAATCGGTTCAGCGGTTTTGACGTGATGAGGTTACAAATAAACAGACAGACTTACAAACTTACGCATTTATAATATGGGATTAAGAATGGATAGAAAATCTGAAAGTGCAGTGAACCGATTTCGACCAACTTTGGCACGCCGAAAGCTCATTCCTGTTGTTTTCTGAAACCGCATCGCCCTCATAAATTCATTAAAAGCTAATATAAAGCTTTCCTGATCCGGAATATTATTATAATGCGCCAACTTTAGGACGGCGCTTCTCAAACTGTGCGGCTTTCTGTCTCAAACGTGCTGTGATTTTAATGTCCGTAGGCAAAATATCTGCCGCGTTGTCAAATAGAAAGCGAATACTGCTCATTGTTTGCCTCGATCATAGTAATGCACGAATAGAAATATGCACAGGTTGTTTAATTCCATGTACCATCAGCAAAATATGTGGTCTACTACCCTAAAGTTGATAATCGCATGCATTGCATGTCATAAAACAATAATGCCAATAGACGTGTCTGTCAACTTGAAAGTTCGACTTTAGCGACATATTTATTTGAGAGGAACTTGTTTAAAAATTGATAGACCACTTATTTGGCTGATGGTACATTAAATTGCGTATTCGCGGTGTATTAGAACGACGACTAAACGTCGAAAAAACGTCGTGTAAACCATCCATAACAAAATTCCAAGTCTTACTAGTACACAAAAGAGAGGAAAAGGATATCATTTCTTTGACAACGTCTATATACGGCAATCCAATAATATTATAAGTAAATGCGAAAGTAACTCTGTCTGTTACCTTTTCAACGTTTAAATCGTTAAACCGATTTAAATGAAATTTCTTGTGGATATAGTTCGAGACCCTGGAAAGACATTAGGACAGTTATTATTCCGGAAAATTGCATAGTTTCTGCAGAATAGCGATAAACGAATTGTTGGCAGACGAACCGTAACGAAGCTGCAGACTCGCTGAAAGAAATATTCATTCCACAGAGGTAATTTTTGCTATTTGTAGCAACATCTGCCCGGCAACTAAAAGACTCTTGAAACATGATAATGGCAAGTGCTTGCACTAGCGTTTACGCTAGTAAATACCTCGTCCTAATCTAACACAAAAACAAAATATAAAGTGCTCACACCATTCGATATTTCTTACAATATTTAGTGAGTGACGTGAGGGTGTTTTTGGTTTACCTAAAGTTTGAGAGCCCCTGGTCCCCAGCCCCAAGCAGCGAGCATGAAACATCGGGTTATTTTCTCATTAAGCAGATACCAGAGAGCATAATAGTGCCGGATTACTGTATCGGGTTACGACGAAACCCCGGCTCTGGTGCAGTCGATTTTGATCGTGTTAGCATATTGGATAAATTGAATCAAATTCGATTTCTTCATAATTGTAAAAGTACCAGTAACTTATTTATCTAAATTCTAAATTGATTTTCATTCCACTTTCACATATTTTAAACATTTTGTTTTGGTGCGAGTAAGATTTGGAATTAGCTCTGCATTAGGTACTCAATGGGGCCTTACAGTACCTAGGACAAATCACTGCCTAGATCTTCACCTAAAGCGTGTGACATTTTTTTTCATTATGTAGCTATGAATTCTATTTTTCAGGATACTAGCGGCCAGCCCAGGTTTCGCACGGGAGTAAATCCATTGCGTGTTTTATGAGGAATTAGCAGATATGCAAACTGACACACGCGAGAAACAACTTTGTTTTAAAATAATGTAGAGACGAAATAATTTTAGATATTTTTGGTAAAGTTTAGATGTAGACCTAGCCGAAAAGCCATGAATTTTGTTCACATTTCAAATTAAGTAATTAAAACGCGAAATTAACATTCCCATATTCACCGCGAGAATTGAACCCACCATATCCATAATCCAACTCCCAAACCACTAGGCCATCCGGTCGTCTGCAGACTGCTATGATTACCAGAAAAAACCATTCTATGATCCTCAACACAATGTAATTAGCTACGGTATATCACGTAAACGAGTTCTCTTTGTGAGCGAGATGAGACCCACGCTTGAGCCAGTTTGAGACCCCCCAGGCCACCAATTAGTTCCTCAAAGGGGCTCTGTGTCGACTCTTCCTGCTGATATGATTTACCTAACGTTTGCTACTGTGATAACGTTACACCGACAAGTTTGGTGTACAATGTGTAGCGGGGTTTAAGAATTTGCTGTAAATGTGCGTCATGGTTTTTGGGGAGAAAAGTCCTCTAGTGGCGACAGCGAACCGCTCCACTAATTAATAAATGAAAGAATTAATCCGTCCGTTCAATCTCGGTCACGCCGACCGCTTTGAATCTCTATAGGTATTTCAAATAACCTAGCCAACACAAAGTTGGAAAACCGCTGACTTTGTCACTTCAAAGATCAATATCTCAAAAAGGGCTAAAGCGATTCTGATGAAGCATGTCTAAGAACCATCGCTAGAAAACCTGATTTCAAATAAAACAAAACCGCATTCAAATAAGTCCACCCGTTTAAGAGCTACGACGCGGTGCCACAGACAGACACACATAGCGGTCAAACATAACATAACTCTTTTTGCGTCGGGGGTTAAAAAAGGATGGATTGGATGAAATTTGGTTTAAAGGGATATCCTACTAATATTAAAAAAGGAAGTTTATGTGTGTGTGTGTGTGTATGATGTGTGTGTGTGTGTGTGTGTGTGTGTGTGTGTGTGTGTGTGTGTGTGTGTGTGTGTGTGTGTGAACTCCTGCACGCTAAAACGGCTAGACGGATTTGGATGAAATTTGGTATGTAGATAGCTAAACATCTGGAAAAACGTATAAGCTACTTTTTATCCCGATTTTCCCACGACGGGTGTTTATAATGCAACGCCAATATAGATTACAATGTACGAGTAATTTTTGGGAATACGCGAATTTAGCAAAATTCCGGAATGTCAATTAAACCGTAGGATCTAATGATTTATGCGTGCGAAGCTGCTGGTAAACATAGTATAGGCAGTACCACCAGAGTTGAGGTCACGCACACGAACATGTCATGAAATGACAGCGGGATTTTGACATTCACTCATTCATTTCATTCATTATTTTATTATGCAATCAGTTCTTCATGTAGCTGTGCCTGTAGGTAATCATTCACTTCAACTTTCGTGACACTGCATATCCTTTTGAGTCCTAACTTTTTTAACAAACATTATGTAGTACTTAAAACTAGACATGGTTCACCAGCTTTGTTATTATGGATATTATTTCAAAATTCTTAAAATTCGTTAGTCAATGAAAAATATGTACACCTACTTCATAAAGTAAGCATTCGGCCGTTATTCTAGCTTTAATTGGTCCTTTATAAAGTACGTGAGTGTACAATGCCCGTACAATCCACAATTCCGAAATTCCACACAGTTTACATTCGTATCAAAGAATATTCAACTAAAAAAACTTCTTCATTTTATAGGATCTGAGGCAACCAAACGATAGCGCCATCTAATTCGATCCCAGTGACATCTATCGGATTTTAAATAATCTAAATACTCCGTGAACATGAGAGCTCACGAGGATATAATAAATATATGAGAAAAACTCGTAACCCATTCCTAAAAACGAAATCAAAAGCACTCTGAATGTTCATTACAAAATTATTAGGGCAGATAATACCGCGGAGTGATATAACGACGACATAACGAGATGAGCACGGTCGGCCGGCGCGGTATATTGCCAGCCTGAGGGCACGGACTGAGTTAGACGACACTGGGGGAGATGGAACAGAAACATGGTAACCACTTGCCACAGATAGCGATATTTTGACTATAACCGTTTTGTCTTTTGCTGTCGTTGACCTTGACCTTGACTTGTTCTAGTTGTTCTTGACCTTGACGTATGTATTTCTGTTCAATTTAGGTAGGATGAACACATTGTCCAAAAGCGATAAGCGCCGTTCGCAAGACTGGCAGTTTGCTGATTTGGCATCATTTCGTGACATGCGCATTTTTATTTTATTTCCCTCCATGTTGCCACAAACAATAAAAAACTCTGGAAATATTAAATATATTGACCCGGATAACTCACGTTTTCAATCGAGTTTAGCCCGACATGTTTCGGGCTAATCCGTAGCTCTTCCTCTTCGGAGCAACGCGACTCGGCGGCTGCTGCAACACGCGCACTGCGCGCCGCCGCTCTGCTACCCGACGAAACTGACACCGGCGCACAACTACCCGCGTTTTCATCGTCATTTTCATTATAACTGTCAAATGTAGGGTAGCACACAACACTAACAACATCGCTCTGCAAAGGTACGTTCACACACACCGATGACGCAGCACGAGTATTTAACACCGTTTTCCAACTCGGAGGTACCGTCCAACCACTATCCCGTTAAAATTCGGATGACGACTAATCCCGATGGCTTCACGCACTTTCCGCGGAATAAAAAATAAGTCTCAAAACTCTGGAAATCTTAATTTTTTATACCTATCTGTCTATTGACCCCACACTGCGTGCACTTTGCTCAGAAGAGGAGTTCCGCTAATACTGGATTCATGGATACCTACAAATCTCCCCGGTATCGGCAGGTAGGTGCAGGTGTATATGAAGTTCTCAGTCTGCACTGGGCCTGCGTCGAAACTACAAGCCACGTCCACTAGAGGCAGCCTAGGGTCGAGCGGCTCGCTCCCAGGCCGCGCAAGTGGAGACGCTGCCTTGAGCTGAGGCGCGCGACACGAGGCAAATTTGTCGCCGCGAGCCGAGCCATATTTTCTACGGGTTTTTGCCGTGCTCAAAGGAGCCTCAGTCCGAGCCGTGCATTTGATGGAGACGGTTTAAACCGACTCGCAGGTTGCGTCGAGCCTATGCCTAATGCCCGGCTCACATTATTCCAGTAAAATCGTGCCAGCAGCAATACATTGCGGGGTCACAATCCAAACGAGTTATAATAAATACCTTAAAGACTAATACATATAATTTATAGAAAACACAATGAAAAATGAAAAAAAAATGAAAATGAATATTTTATTATACACACAAGCAATATTACATTTTTAGTAGTATACAGTGGACCCCAAACTAGGCTGAGCCTGTATCTTGGGCCCGATGAGTTGGCTTACATCTCAGTTTACAGTTGCGAGTTGCGTGCTTTTAAGAGAGCTTAAGATAGCCTAAACAGGCAAATAACTGATTTAAGTAGTACATTACAGAATTAAATAAATAGTCAAGTTGTGAGCGCGTAATGTATTGTGTGTGTGTGTGTGTGTGTGTGTGTGTGTGTATGTGTGTGTTTGTGTATAAGTATCCTGAGACCTAAGAACAAACGTTGAGCATGTTTTCTGTTTGATCATATGACAGAGTCATAAGCCATTTCCTGATCATGTAAGTCGCCTTAGACGTTGCACAATTCTTTATGTCCACGTTCCTACAGACTACATTATATACAACAATATTTAAAACTAGTTAGGAAAATACTAACACTTATGGATGATGTGCCTAAATGTAATTTATATCCAAAATAAATATTTCGGAATTTGAATACGCATATTTGATGTGAAAGTTATAAAGATACTAGCTGTTGCCTGCGACTCCGTCCGCGTAGTATTCGTTTATCGCTATCCCGCTGCAACTATGCAATTTTCCGGGATAAAAACTAGCCTCAAAGTATCCGTATAGCGAATTTCATCTAAATCGGTTCAGCGGTTTAGACGTGATTGAGTAATAAACATCCAAACATCAAAACTATCTTCACAAACTTTCACATTTGCAATATTAGTAGGATTTATGGCCTTACATTAATAAGTGCATTAATCGAATTCGCACCCACTCTGTCGAGCAGCCTTAAGAAGGAAGAAGATTATCAAGTAAAGTTAATAAATTTGTTAACATAGTGCGTTCAGCGAATATAGCCGTAGGCTCGTCCCCGGTGGTTTGTCACTTCTAGCCACCCGGCTTGCTATATTGGATGAGGGAGGGTTCCGTGGGAACTGAATTTGACAATAAATTATTAATTACTCGTATGAATTAATGTTTTAACAATGACAAATAATTAATTCGAGGTTTGAACATATTTTCTACAGGGTGTAGAGTGATGGCAGACATAGCAGCTCGATCGATGCATTTATTGTGACAGTGAATTTTAATTTTCAAAAAGGAGATTTGGAATTATTTTAGATCGAGTAGCAGTGGCTACTAGTGGCTAGTCAAATTAAAGACGGTTTAAAAAAGTGCTGGAGATTTAGTAATGTTAATCAATCAATAAATTAAAATCAATCAAAGCGAGCAGTCAGTAGCAACATAATAAAAATAAAAATGCTGAATGTCAAGTGATAGCGACGTCTATTAAAGTTAACTTACCACTGCTGGCAATAAGGGCTTGTTCGGACTAGGTTAGTATTTTAGTCTAGTAGCGAGTAATTTAGTAGCTAAACTATTCGCTACTGCCTAAAAATCGTTCGCATTATAGTCGAGTATTAAAGTGGTTTCCTCGCTCCAGCGAAACGACATTTTCACGCCAACTAATGAACTCGAGTAAATCGACAGGTTCGGACTTGTTTAGCCGGCGGCCGAGTAAGTACGGACGCGTGGTGGGGGGTGCTACTCACTATAAACTACTAAAAAAAATAGAATAAAATGGATTGACTCGACTAAATTACTTACTAATCTGCTCGACTAATTATTTGGTGTTCAGACACGTTTAGCTACTAAATTACTCGCTACTAGACTAAAATACTAGCCTAGTCCGAACAAGCCTTAGGGCTTTCCACACCGCGTTTTTTAGTCGCGACAACGACGCGCGTTTGTATCGATACAAACGCGATACACATGCGATTTGAACGACTGCTCTATGGAAAGAAAACTGCGTTGTCAACGTGCGTTTCTAAATCGCTCGTCGATGGCGCGTTGTGTAAAAGCTCTGAGATAATAATCGCAACAAATACAATAAAAACACTGAGTTACGAGTATTTTAGTACGGATATTATAATTTTAAGCAAAATACGTGTATTAATTGCTACTTTGTATTTTACATTATTATTGGACAGAACCTTTTAACGCCAAGGAACGCCTACACTACACGTCGCAGAAAACAGCTGCTTCGGACTTATTAATAAACTACGAAATGGGTTTTACAAAATTGCATTTATAACGAGACAGTTTTAATTACACTATCCAATGAGTACTCACGCAGCTTTAAGATCTACCAATAGTAAAATTAATAAAGCAAAGATCGGTTTTTGATACACCAACCAAACTACTCAAATAAAATAACTATAGCAATAAATATATCTCGCGGGAACTTGTAATTTTCCAGGATAAAAACTATTCTATATATAGTTCCCAGGGTTTCAAATTAACTCCATACCATATTTCATTTAAATCGATTAGGCGGTTTAAGCGTGAAGACAGATAGACAGACAAACTGTTTCTTTCGCATTTATACTATCAGTAAAATAATAACTAGTAAAAAAGGGGAAAAAAAAATTTTCGCAGGACTGATGGCCGATGGGGTCAGAAGGTTCTCGAATGGCGTCCGCGGACCGGGAGACGAGCTGTCGGTAGGCCTCCAACAAGATGGAGCGACGACTTGGTTAAGATCGCGGGATCGCGGTGGATGCGGAAAGCACAAGACCGGTCTGAGTGGAGAGCCTTGGGGGAGGCCTATGGCTGACATGATGATGATGATGATCATCAACATGATATTAGCACAAAGGCTCCACCCTGGTACATGATTCAGTATAAGCAAACGTCAGCATACAGACTTTACGACAGCACAGGCTATCTGTAGAAAGTGACAACAAAACTTTATGCGTTATTCAGGCAGGGCCATCAAAGGGGACAATGTGTGCGTTTCCTCAGCGGGCCTTTGTCTACAATATTACAGTGTTATTCAATCCAGCGGACCGCCGTAAAATGCATTTTGATTACCTGGCTACGCGGGCACAGGGTTGCTAGCTGAAAAATACGTAAAATTGTTTTTCTTAAAAGTTTATTTTGCAAAACAAGATTATTTTGGTGAATATTTTATGTCCAAACTTCAAGTCAAGTAATGACACAGAATATGTGGGCGTTTTCAAAAAAATTCTTCCCTTTCCTTTTTTTTCGAATCTTGGAAAAAATGTGGTTTTTCCCACTCAGAATCAAAAGCACAATCGATTCCGATCGTTTAAGAAAATGTCTTTATTTTTTTCATACAAAATTTTATGACTCAGTTTTGTCACGCCCATACTGAGCGTATAAAAAAAAACGTCGCAACGCGTCATTTTTTAAGGACCTTTTTTTAAACTATCGGAATCGATTGTGCTCTTACCATATCTTTCCCACAATTTCAAAAAAAGAATGGGCACACTTTTTTCACTCATAGAATCAGAAAGGGCAACCTATGTTATCCTCTGCCTAAGCATCATAATTATTTCGTTTATCGTGCAGTAATTGTAGAATTTGCAGCCCTAATAAAAACTGTCTTTCTCAGGTTCTCAAATTATCACCTACTAAATTTAAACTAAACCGACATACAGAAAGTCACTTTTCATCGATGATGCAATACCGTGTAACCAATAATGGCTAATATCGCGTATCTAACACTGTGACTGTGACACATTTTGCAGGAGAGCGTTAAAATTATAGAAATAGAAATTACACACTAAGATTGTTTTTTTGGAATCTTTTTGTATTTTTTATTTCAATTCCAAATTTTTTGTTACTTTTACGGTCATCCCGTAAAACCTATATCGAAAATACAAACTGAAATATAGATGCACAGAAAAACCAGAAAAATAAGACCAGCGCTGGAAATCGAACCCAGGTCCTCGGCATTCCGTGCCGTGTGCTATACCGCTACACCACCGCTGGACAACGATACAGACACGAATTTCTCCTATGCACCTCATATCTCAGCTTGTGTTGTTTCTTATTTAGCCACTTAAGCAGCGACACTAGCGACATCTATGCCGTAGCCCTCATCGAGAAACTTTTACACACGGTGCTGCTCGCCATGAACTTGGCTTGATACGCTACCCAAATATGAGCGAGGATGTGTTGAGAAGAATGTGTTTTTCATGAACCAATAGAAACGCTTCATTTAACTATCTTCGTACATCACATCTCTAGTGGAAACAGCTGAGCGGAGTGAGGCGAGGTAAATGAAGTTTCTATTGGTTGTTGAAGAGAACATTCATCGCACATGTCTGGTTTATTATTATTTATTTTCGAAAACTTACAGAACATCCATACTAATATTATAAATGCGAAAGTGTGTGTGTTTATGTGTATCTTTGTCCGTCTTTCACGTCGAAACGGAGCGGCGGATCGACGTGATTTTTGGCATAGAGATAGTTTATGGACCCGAGAGTGACATAGGCTACTTTTTATCCCAAAAAATGCACAGTTCCCGAGGGAACAGCGCGCGATAATCGTATTCCATGCGGGCGAAGCCGCGGGCAAAAGCTAGTATCCATTATAAGTTTAAGTAGAAAGAAAGCAAGTCTGCGGAATCACGAAGCGGTCACAGTTTAGCATAGAGTTGGCGAAAATTAAAAATCTAAAAATTTTCTACTTTTGTAGGTTATTATTATTTACATTACACATTAGCCATTAGTCATTAGCCATTAGCCATTGTTGGTTATGCAGCATTGCAGTGTCATCGACGTTTTGCCTTTAATTGGTTCGGATGGCTAGTTGCTGGCAACCCTAGCGCAAAATCAGTTTTCTTTGTCCGCGAGCCTGGACAAGGAAAAACGAAATTCAGTTAACTTAGCGGAAGGATTATCGTGCATTTCGAGTTGTCTCTCATTCTGAAATGTACGTAATAGCTTTGGACAGCGCTAACGCAATATTGTAAAGACAAGCTCTAGGGCTGTTTTGAGTGTTTTAGGCATATTAAGTCGATTTTCAATCGTATCAAATTATTGTACGCATTACATTTGCAGCTTGAAAAAAAAATTACGCTTTGGTAGGTATCGAAAATACAAACTGAGACATGGATGCACAGAAAAACCAGAAAAAGAGACCAGCACTGGGAATCGAACCCAGGTCCTCAGCAATCCCCTACACCACTGCTGGACAGGAATCTAGACACGAATTTTTCCTATGCATACATATCTAGGTTGCTTATTTCTACTATGCTACTTAAGCAGCAGCACTAGCGACATCTATGTTTCGTCGACAGACGTCACACTCTTTCGAAACTAACCGCTCACCCAGACAAGAGATGTCGCTACTAAGCAATCAAATTATGATTGGTTTTTTTGGATTCTTTTTGTATTTGTTTTTTTGTGTCTGGTAAGTACTTAGGTTCACAGCACTAAGCTTAAATCTTTGTCGGTTACAGTTTGAGGTTATATATCAACAAGTACACGCTGTATTTCATGTTGTAATAATAATTGCAATGACTCATATTCGCTTTCAAGTGACAAAGTGCCAATAAGTGTAAGTTCAAAGGTTCAGGAAGCTGATCAGCTGCGCGGGCGTCGAATTGGCGCGTCTGAATTGGTCCTTCGTGCCGGATATAGATAAATTAAGTGTAAAGGGGCAAGCGGGAGTAAACGATTGTAATTATTTCCGTTATCTCTGTATGTAAATATCTTTAAATTTTGAGATAGACGCGATACAGTACATGTGCTTTTATTCAAAACTCTTCATGCACATAAGTTTTATTATCTATATCTAAACAATTCTACTATGATTTTTATAGTGAAAGAAAACATCACGGGGAAACATGCATACCTCTGCAAAGAAATTCAATGATGTGAAGTTCCCAACTGCACTGGGACCGCATAAGTACTAATTTACGGCCTGATCCCTCTTAATAAGAGAAGAGTCCTGCGTCTACCAGTGCACGGCCAAGATGATGATTGATTGTACAAAAACAAATTCGAACTTATCTCTTTCAGGGATCTCTGCCGGTCAACCTTTGAGTGGATTTATTTATTTGTTAATAAAAATACAGCATTACAGTTAAAATAGCAATTATACAAAAAATAGGTAGGTACAGTCACCAGCACCAATATTTCACACAACAAGAGTGTATAAATATTTGATACGGGATCTATTTCCAAGCCGGAAGGACGTGTCAGATATTTTTGCACGCTCCGCTGTGGCAGATACTAATGCTGTTGACTGGATAAAAGAGATAAAATACTCACCTACAAATTTGTACGGATTCCTCGGTGCGCAGACTCGAACTTGGCCGGTTTTTTTACCACTTATTCTAAATATTTTCAAGTACTGATGTGCCATAGGAAACTCGAAAGGAAACAAATAGGATTTCGGAAACTTCTCACAATGAGGGCTATCGTTTTTTGTCTCACTAGATGGCGCACTGTTGCGTGAGGTTTTTATGTATGGCTTTCAAAGTCTGTTATTACGGGCGTGAAAACAAAGTTTAGATTAAAATCATATTTAATACACCTTAAAACTGTACATAAAAATATCGAGCATGCCACAGTGTTGCATAGTCCCCGTTTTGTTCGGAAAAAAGGGAGGACAAAGGTTTCTGAAAGACAAAACTGTCTCAAAACACAGACATTCGTTGCGCCGGAACGCATATTTGCCATAATTAATTTCAGATATTCCAAAATATTTCTAATTATAAATAAACCCGCGTAGCTCACCCAAAAACTATGAGATTTGACATTTCGGACACCTCACGCTACACTAGCGCCTCTAGCGGCGAATTCATACGCGATAGCCTTCATTTTTCTATGGTGATTGAAACTTTCCACTTCTTAAATTTAAGTTTCCTATATTTCAGAAACTTTCTGAAATTAGCACATCTGTATATGAAGAGTTCACGGAAAGAACGTGTCTAGTCACCTTAGCAACTTTTTGAGTTACAGCGGTTTGAAGGTTAGTCATCACGATCAATTACTATGGTTACCATTTCTTTAAAAGTTAAAAATATTGCCTATATTGTTTTCAGATTATTTAATTCAATGGTAAGTGATTGTACCAGTAGTAGCCGTGGAACTTTAGACGAGCGGATGGCCTAGTGGTTAGAGAACCTGACTACGAAGCCTGAGGTTCCGGGTTCGATTCCCGGCCGGGGCAGATATGTATATGAATAATACGAATGTTTGTTCTCGGGTCTTGGATGTTCAATATGTATTTAAGTATGTATTTATCTGTATAGGTATGTTTATCCCTTACCTAATATCCATAGTAGGTACATAGTACAAGCTTTGCTTAGTTTGGGACTAGGTCAATTGGTGTGAAGTCCCATGATATTTATTTATTTACAGTATTTTGCGAGATTAAAATCTCAATTTAAAAAAAGGTGATTAGACATGTTTTTACCCGACTGCGAAGAAGGAGGGTTATGTGTTTGACGCGTATGTATATATGTATGTATGTCTATTCCTATGTCCTCTCGTAACTACTCAACGGCTGAACCGATTTTGATAAATGATACTTCATTGGATTCGTCTTAATGACGCGAGTGACACTGGGTATATGAAATTCTTATAAAACCAAAATGGCGGTTTTTTGGCGCCAAATTGTAAGTATTCAAAAAATAATTTTTATTCAAACCTATCGAGTGGGGTATCTAATGAAAGCTAATAATTAGCCCATTCTAAAAATATATGGGTTATAACCGTGTTAATATACCATTTTAACAGAAAAGTGTGAAATAAAACAATAAATTAAGAACCTACTTAATAGGTCCCGACTGTTGAACTTTTAGTTAGCTTCTTAACAAAGTTCTAGCCAACTAGACTTGTTTTTTGAGGCAGTCGGGTTTTTTGATTTTTTAAATTTATTGTTTTCCATGGACCCTTCATAATATATTGTGATTTTATTTCAAATTGGCTCCTATGTTTATTCCTTCGTGGCCCAGAGCTCTAACTTCAGTGCTAAAACTCGAAACCGAATCCACAACACTTTGATTCAAACGCATCCAACAGTAACAGTGATTATAATGATTAATCACCCCTGCACTTCAATTTAAAACCGCACCGCACTAATATCTTCATTGTGTATCGGTATCAATCGATTTGGACAAAACATCGGTTTGATTTCAATCTCTTAGATTTATTCTACACCTCTGCTGCGCCCGCGCCGCCCCCATGCGTCACGGCTAACCACCAGTCGGGACATCTTGATATGCTTTAAGGACGCCGAAGTGGGCGAGTTTAGGCCTTTCGTGGACGAGTTATGGACGAGTTTGCGAGGGGATGCCGGGGAAGTGTGTCCGTATTCTGGGTGAAAAAAGGTGGCCAAGTGAAAATATATTAGGTAGGTAGGTACTTTTTAGCCTGGATAGGTTAGATTGTAATTAATGTATTAAGTACAGCTCTTTATTGGTGCTTTATAAACAAAATAAGTTCAACTGGACTCGCATGATGAGGAGTAAGCAATAAATAAGTTTGTGTTTCATATTGATTCTATGAAAAACCAAGTTTGCTTTGAATGTCAGTGACATTCGGTCTTCTTTTAGACGTGTCTGCGTATGTACCTACTTTCTGCCGAAGTCTTCGGACTGTCTGCCAATTAAGGTCAACTTGACAGGTACTGATTCGATACGAAGCAACGGAACCTTGCTTCCTTTAGGTTGGTACTAGAGCAGGCAAGTAGTAGGCCAATGTATGGTCCATTCTGAGAACAAAATCTAGCGGTGTCACTACTTCACAACCACATAAATATATAAATATATTGTATTTTTTTATTTGGTCTTTTTTATATGATAAGAACTGTCACAAGTAGTATGTTCATATCATACTCATTAGAGGTAAATATTCTACACTATAAGAGGTACTCACAAAAGAAAACCCGAGCTCATTTGATTTAAGGGCCGACTTACTATGGAAACCCGATTATGGCCTTTATTTACTATAGGATTCTAGGTAGGTAGGTACTATAGTGGCATAGTATAATCAAATTGGTTTACCGGACAACAGTAGACATCCCACGGCTTGATGATGATGATGATGAACATTCAGAATAAGCCAGCGACTGCCCGACGGCAATTAAAGCGAAAAGAGATCATAACATTGGAATATCGATGTTTAATTTACGCAAATAAAGGTGTTACGAGAGCGCCGCGGGCAGTTACTGGCCACTGCCGTGTGTTATTAGTGTTTCTCAAAAACTGGCCAAGACCGTGTCGGTCCACGCGGCAAATATTCATAGAGAATGAACCCTGATAGCTCACGTCTTAAATCGAGTTTAGCTCGACATGGTTCGGGAATTCGTGCGCGTTTTGCAGCAGGCGCCGCGGTAGTGTGCGTGCAGTGAATGATTACACACACAACTATAAAAAGAACCGATTGGAGCTAACCTAACAAACAAAAAGTTGGAAAGCCCCCGACTTTGTCACTTCAAAGTTGCATATTTAAAAACTGCTGAACCGATTTTGATGAAACATGTCTAAGAACCATTGCTAAGAAAACCTGATTTCAAATAAAAAAAACCGCATTCAAATCGGTCCACCCGTTTTAGAGCTACGGTGCCACGTACAGACACACACACACACACAGAGCGGTCAAACATATACCTAACAAGATTGGTTTTTTGCAATCTTTTTGTATTTTTTATTTCAATTCCAAATTTTTACTTTTACGGTCATCCCGTAAAACCTAAAAAAAAAAAACTGAAATATAGATGCACATATACCTAACAGCTGGCAAACGAGGAGGTGGGTCACCTGATGGCAAGTGATCACCGCCGCCCATGGACACACAGAATTATTAGGACTGCAGGTGCGTTGCCAGCCTTGCAATAGGCGATACAACCCTAGCAGTGAGTCCATTCCATATTTAACACGTGCGAGGTAGAACGGAACGTTTAAACCTACGAGAAAGTAGATTTTACTTTTATAAAATGATAGTTACATGGACCAAAGTTCACAAATAGGTCTGCCCACGATGCGGCCAGTATGCAGATTGTCCGCGCCACGCCCTGAATTTTTATCGCCTACCGTCGCCCTGAAAAAGTTGGGCCCTGCCATGAATAGCGAGCAGCCTTTGTCTGGCTGAACCTTTGGCAGATTAGGGTTTTCACAAAGGAGTACAATCATCGGAGTTATAGATTGCAAGATTTGCAAGGCTATACGTTGTTTCTAATAAAATTCCATAAAATATTACCGGTGAAACGGATACAAAATTTAAATCTATCGTCAAGAAAACAGTAATATCTAAGGCGTATACCTATAAAATTAATGATTAGGTATATCAAGGACATATTTGGAAATAAACCCGATCCGCATTGGTGATCTCTTACTTCCAATAGCGAACCTACTGTGTTAAAAACTGTAGTTTTGCTGTGCTTGTAATCATTAAAATACATAGAAAATATGTTTAAAAAAAATGTCTACCATGTTGAGTTTCTTGCCGGATTCTGCTCAACAGAGGTTTTCCCGAACCGGTGGTAGTTTTTTTTGACATTCATAAGTGCTTGCTCTAACCTAAATTTGAACTTTTGACATTTTGAATTTGACCTTTGGTGATGATGATGATGATTAGTTCTTCAGTTACTCGTACATCACCCTTCACCTCGTCACCTACGCACTTCATTCGCCAGCACTTAATTACAGTTCACAAATCAAATTCAGAACAACAGCCGTAATAGCTGCTAATCAATAGTGGCGACCATCAAACCGTCGGACGTCTCAATCGGGGGGCAATTAGGGGTCCATTAATTACGCGCCACGGCACCCCGGCACGCCCTGTGGAACCCTGGCTTGGGGTCAGTCGGTGAACCCGCGAGGACATCGTGAGAGTTGTGTGGATGTGAATTTAATCCTAATTCTTACTAATCCTACTTATTAGTATGAATTTCGCATTTATCCCACTTCCCATCGCACTAATAAATAATCGTGTGTAATATTTAGGAAATGAGTTAGTCAGTTAAATTTGTAAATTTGTTTAGGTATTTTATTACTTCTCGTGAAGACGTCATGAGAAAGTCCGTGTCCTAAAATTAATTGATTGTGCCATTTTAGACGGGAAATAAAAAAGGTCAACGTTATTATCGATACTTTAGATTATATTTTAGAGTATATGTATGTAAATTACGATATTTCATTGAAATTATTTGTTTGTTTACTTACTCTTCGTAATGACAGCCAGCCATTTGATATTTCAAAGTCCGCCGTAATTGTAACCGCTAGTTGGCGCTGTCATCGCGCACCCAGCGAATAAATGCGAAAGTTTGTAAGTCGGTTTGTTACCTTATCGCGTGTCTAACCGCTGAACCGATTGAGATGATAATCAGTAAAGCCATGTGTCATCCTTCCTTACTATTATAAAGGGGAAAGTGAGTTTGTTTGTTTGTTTGTTACGCTTTCACGCCGTAACTACTGCACCGATTCCTATGAAACTTTGCATACGTCATATTAGAGGTCCAGAATAAATAATAGGATATGTTTTATCCCGAAAAAAATTGCCATTCCCAAGGGATGACCAAAAGTTTGTTTTTGTATTCTAACCGCGGAGCTGACTGAGCTGACTTAATAATGTGTTAAAAAGCATGCTTGCTTGCTTGCTGCACCATTTCTTGCATAATCACATGCTTGCTTCCACGCTTGCTTGCATGATTTAATGCATGCTTGCTTGCATGCTTGAATGCAGGCTTGAATGCATGCTTACTACTAGCACTATTTCTTGCAAAATTTCATGCTTGCTTGCATGCTTGAATGCATGCTCGAATGCATGCTTGCTTGCACTATTCCTTGCATAATTACATGCTTGCTTACATGCTCACTTGCATGCTCGCATGCCTGCTTGCATATTTGTTTGCCTGCTTGCATGCCTGCTTGCATGTTTGTTTGCTTGCTTGCATGCTTGCATGCTTGCTTGCATGCTTGCTTGCATGCTTGCTTGCATGCTTGCTTGCATGCTTGCTTGCATGCTTGCTTGCATGCTTGCTTGCATGCTTGCTTACATGCTTGCTTGCAGCAGAGCTTGCAACATTCCTTGCATAATTACATGCTTACTTACATGCTCACTTACATGCTTACTTTCATGCTTGCTTGCATGCTTGCTTGCATGCTTGAATGCATGTTTGCTTGCATGCTCGAATGCATGCTTGCTTGCACTATTCCTTACATACTTGCATGCTTGCTTGCATGCTAGAATGCAGCTTTGAATGCATGCTTGCTTGCATGCTCGAATGCATGCTTGCTTGCACTATTCCTTGCATAATTACATGCTTCCTTACATGCTCACTTGCATGCTTGCTTGCATGCTAGAATGCATGTTTGCTTGCATGCTCGAATGCATGATTGCTTGCACTATTCCTTGCATAATTACATGCTTGCTTGCATGCTTGCTTGCATGCTTGCTTACATGCTCACTTGCATGCTTGCTGGCTTGCTTGCTTGATTGCTTGCTTCTTTGAAATGTTAATGGTTAACGCGAGCGAAGCCGCGGGTAAAAGCTAGTTTATAATATACTAGAGTTTACCAGCGGTTTCGCACGTGTCAACTATTTGATCTGGTATTTACAAATTTCGGGATCTTACAAAATTTCCCTGGGAATCCCCAAAATTTATATCGTGGTCTTCATTGAGGTTGTGTTAATAACAACTATCCAAAATTTTAAGACGCTAAACCCAGCGGTTGAAATTTCAAGATTTTTTCATGTCCCATGGGACTATCGGGATAAAAAGTGGCCTATGTGTTACTCCAGACGTCCAGGCTACCTACATACCAAATTTCATGACTGTGAGCACAACGGTTATTATTTCAAGATTTTATCCCTATCCCGTGGGAATATCGGAATAAAAAGTAGCCTATGTGATATTCCAGACATTCAACTAGGTATCTACGTACCAAATTTCATCCATATGCGTCCAGCCGTTTTAGCGTGAAGGAGTAACAAACACACACACACACACACACACACAAACTTTTTAAGTAGGATGTTTTTACTCACATGCAAACCTTACGATAGCAACCTCTATGCAAATGCAATCCAACAAATGTATGTTCAGGCTAGGCAGGGTATTATGGTTTTTTTATAGTTAATTGATATTACACCTATCAAGAACTCATGATAGAATCAGCAATGATGATATCCGCAATAGAAAGAAGGTGACCGACATAGCCCAAAGAATTGCGAAGTGGCAGTGGGCGGGGCACATTGCTCGCAGAACTGATGGCCGATGGGTTCAGAAGGTTCTCGAATGGCGTCCGCGGACTGGGAGACGAGCTGTCGGTAGGCCTCCAACAAGATGGTGCGGGATCGCGTTGGATGCGGAAAGCACTAGACCGTAGTCTAGCAGTGGACGTCTTTAGGCTGACATGACGATGACACAGACCTATCAAAAACCCTGCTTATAATAAAAAATAGAATATATAAATATCATGGGACACTTTACACCAATCGACCTAGTCCCAAACTAAGCAAAGCTTGTAGGTACTATGGATATAGATAATTACGTACTTAAATACATATTGAACATCCAAGACCCGAGAACAAACATTCGTATTATTCATACAAATATCTGCCCCGGCCGGGAATCGAACCTGGAACCTCAAGCTTCGTAGTCAGGTTCTCTAACCACTCGGCCATCCGGTCGTCGTATTAGTAAGGATTAGTGTGGATAAGGCTGTCTTATCCGTACGATCCAAATGATTCGCTAATGGACGCGTGCTATCGCGGTGTTATCAGCGATAAATATCCAAGCGCCCGCGGCCGGCACCCACACCTTTGATGCCTCCTCTGTTACAACACCGACACTGACACCCTGAACTGTAGACGTCGCAGAAAGGTGAGGACGGAATAGAAAAGCAGAAGGAAAGTTCTTCAGGGATGTCAGGGTCTATATCGGCTGGTTGAAAATGGTTAATCATAATGTAATGTTTGACATAGCTCTTTTAGGGTTCCGGAGCCAAAATGGCCCCTTGTAGTTTCGCCATGTCTGTCTGTCTGTCTGTGTGTCTGTTTGTCTGCCTGTCCTTCCGTCCGCGGCTTTGCTCAGGGACTATCAATGCTAGAAAGCTGTAATTTTGCACGGATATATATGTAAACTATGCCGACAAAATGGTATAATAAAAAATTAAAAAAAAATTTTTTTTAGGGTACCTCCCATAGTCGTAAAGCGGGGGTGTTTTTTTCATCCAACCCTATAGTGTGGGGTATCGTTGGATAGGTCTTTTAAAACCATTAGGGGTCGTTAAGACGATTTTTCGATTCAGTGATTTGTTTGCGAAATATTCAACTTTAAAGTGCAAATTTTCATTAAAATCGAACGCCCCCCCTCCCCTCTAAAATCTAAACCAGTGGGTGGAAAAATTTGAAAAAATTCAGGATGGTAGTAAGTATATCAAACTTTCATGGAAAACTATAACGGCTAAGTTTGCTTGAGAATTATTAGTAGTTTAAGAGCAAATAGCAGCCTAAGGTATAAAATGTACCTAAACTTGGAAGATTCCGTATAAAATAATATATTCCGTATATAATTTTTCGTAGTGGCTACGCAACCCTATTTTGGGCGTGTGCGACACGCTTTTGCCCGTTTTAATTTTTCATAATTGTTATAAAACAAATCTAACTTAACCTATAGAGTTATACAGGTGACCATTTAAAATATAATAAAGAATTTGGGTATGGTATCAGAGGGGAAAAAAATTATGACTAACAATAATTATGACAAACAACATTATGACTTATAACATTATGAAAGTCGAAAGGATTCCGGGACGTAACGATACCACTGAGGTGTCGATACTTTTACTCGACAGAGAATCGGTCGTAAGTCGTCACTGAAGTTCGCAGTAGCCCCCTGAATCGGTAGTTTAGCATAATAGGCTTATGTCATAAAAACATAATAAATCCGTACATAATCCGTTCATCGTCACAAAATATCGAACAACACACAAACAATAAATAATAATAATAATTTTATTTATTCAGACAACTTGATCCAAAAATTTTGTTAGTATTTCCTTAAGACTATGTTAGTAATTATAGCTAGCCAGTGAAAGGGTATTTTTAATTAGGTGTTGCATAATTGAGCACTCATTTCTTACAGCTAATGTCTTCAGGAGACTGTTATGACAATTATTTGACAATTATTTAAAAACATATCCTACTAATTGTAAATCCAACTTAGTTTTTAGTTTTTAAATACTAACATTATTTTTAAGATTGCTACTAACAAAAATGAGATCTATGTTATCTTTTTAAATAAAATAAATTATTATAATTATAATATTATAAATGCAGCGAAAGTTTGTAAGTCTGTTTGTTTGTTACTCCATCACGTCTAAACTGCCGAACCGATTTCGATGAAATTCGTTATAGGATAGGTACAAATAGTTTGCGTCCCGGGGGTCGACACAGGGTAGTTTTGTCCCGGAAAATCACTTAGTTCCCGCGGGACAGTGAAAACCGAATTCTGCGCGGACGGACTCGCGGGTAACGGCTACTATAAATATAATTGTTCGAAAAAAAAACCAACCCTGAGATTAGTGTCATCTATTGGGCATTTGTGTGTCGAGCACTAGGACTACATTACTGAGCTTATTATAATGTCAACTAGTTACAATTTATGTAACACTTCCATCCTCACCATTTAGACGGGTGGCGGTCCTCTACTGTGCGTTTTTCCAGAAATTTCCTGCCTCGCACAGCAAAACTCTGGAATGAACTATCGCCTGCGGTATTCCCGGACCGATATGACCTTCAAGTTTTCAAGAAAAGAGCGTACTCCTACCTTAAAGGCCGGCAACGCTGTGACTCTTCTGGCGTTGCAGGTGTCCATGGGCGACGGTAATCGCTTACCATCAGGCGATCCGCCTGCTCGTTTGCCCCCTATACCATAAAAAATACTCAATAAATTCATAGCCTTACCAGTAATATCATAGCAATTATTATTTCATTATAATTGACAACTATATTTTCCCATCGAAGTAAGTAAGCAGTATAAATAAATACCACCGGTTTTACCGTATTAGATCGCTTTGCCGGCATGGCCATAAAGGGTGTGTTTGAAATCGAACTTGCCGCGTGGCAGTTTTTGCCGCACGCCGGTTTCGGCCTTCGGCATTTCGCCGACAATCGCCTACAGTTGCCGACACCGCGCCGCTTTGCCGACGAACGCCGCCGTCGGTGTTTTATGGCACACTTTACGCGATGCAAGTGAGACATAAGCCTTTTAAGGAAATAAGTCGTGTGCTATTGATGTTTGATTTACTTTACTTGGATGCGTAGGACGCGTTATGAAGTCATTACCGTTATTGCCACTTTTATACAACTTTTTGTGATAGTTGAAGATCAAAGAACCGCCTTACAGCCCGGCACCGCGACTGGTCGCGCAACCGGCGCAACGGGCGTTCTTAGGGTTCCGTACCTCAAAGGGTGACAAAAGAAACCCTATTCATGTCCTAAATGTCCGAGTGCCCGACATGCGAATGGCCAACAGATGACACCCTGCTGTAATGTCTATTACTAATGACATAAGATTAAAGACGCCAACTATTGGGACAGTGACGAGCACTCGTACGTTTACCTTAATAGGTATCTCACGAATCATAATATAAAGACAGCTGAAATTCATACCTAACTAGCTGTTACCCGCGATTCTGTCTGCAGAAAAATAGTTTATCGCTATCCCGCGGAAAATATGCAATTTTCCGGGATGAAAACTATCCCTGTCCTTTCCAGGGTCTCTATCCATACCAAATGTCATTTAAATCGGTTCAGCAGTCTAAGCGTGAATAGGTAACAGACAGAGTTACTTTCGCATTTATAATATTAATAACGATAGGTATATTTATTTATATTCCCGGTTTTGCTCCTCGTCTCAGTCGCGATAAATAGAGAAAACGTTAACTGGCGCATCGCATGTAGTATGGCTGGGCCATTATAGCGATCAATTTATTAAGTAATGGCTTTCTCTGTGAACTGTAGAACTCGCAATAAATGTTCACCGTGTAAAAACCTCCATGGCCTGCCAATTTGAAAGATTGTTATAAAATTTGGGATGGAAATAGCACAATCAATAAGAGAATTCTGAAAATCCTCATTTTATATGTCTATGTCAGTAACTATTTAAAATGACATCACACTGCGTACATTTTACATAGGAGAGGGGCTCTACTAATACTGGATATTCATAGATACCTACAAATACAGACAGAATTATAGACACCCAAAACTGATATCGACAAAAATCCATTATCGAACCTGCTCACAACATTACTCGAGAATCGGTTAAGAAATGCGACCTGCAGAGGAGAACAGATAGCCGAATAGAGATACGAAAAGCATTTATGCTCAATCTCAAGAAAACGCTTCGCTCTCGCTCTTAATGAAGATTGCTCTTAAGTATTTATCAAAAGTCACATCATCATTATTATATAAACTAACGCTGGTACCTTTATAAATTGTAGTATAGTAATGAATCTCATAGCCAAACAGTGTTGCGTATCATGCCAACCCAAAATTTTGCATGTTGTTGTTACTAGAGCCTGGAAAGCTCAGTCCCATTCCAACTTACCAGTTTAGGCCTGAGACTCGATATGCCCCAGCAATCACCAGTATCGACGCCCGCGCATAAAGACTATAATTACGCGCAATCACACTTTATTAGCGCGAATCTGGAGCGATTAACACTTTCTTTAACCAATCCCCACGTCCGCCATCTTGTGAAGCAATTACACAAGATGGCCGACAAAGATGGCGGCGTTCGGTTTTTGCTGTAATTGTGTACAGTATGGTGGGTAACGGATGGAGAATTTTTTAATCGCGCAATTAGAACAAGAAAGGCATAAGTTCGAATTAATGATTGACTGATTAATCACTCCAAGACATGCCAGGTAGGACTTGAAATTAAATACAGGGAATTAAATTGTGGCACTGTTGAATTAGTGCGAAAGTACTGTGTTGATTGATGATGGACTTTGTTGCTCTGGTTCTCAGAATCCTAAATAATAAAGTAATCAACACAAGCCAGTTTAACGTTTTTGCTTTTAAGTGGTGACGGTGAAGAGATGTGCAAATTGACGGACAAGTGTGGTGCACCCACACAAGGAGCTGAAACCACTCCAATAAATATAAAAATCGATTTACGAGTATACGTTTTATTAATAAAAACATTGCGACATAAGGAGGTTTGCTTTTCACGTTACTTAACACGTTTGCTGTCTCTGTACAAAATTATTTGACAAAGTCACGCGTCCATGTGTGCTTCCACTTCGGGAACAGTTCGAAGTTGTTACCCACATGGAAGCACGGACTCCAGAAAAAAGCACAACCCACATATAGGGGCACTCGGGCAGGAAAGGTGTTAATGCGCGTACTTTAACGAAGAAAGAGAATTCGGAAACGAGTTAGTTTCAAATAATTTGAAACTCTACATTTGTCACATTTGGTGAAAAATAGCAGCAAAAAGTGGCATGGCCGGTGGTGTTAATACGAATACTCAAAGGACAAACCAAGCGATAAGCAAAACAGCGAATGACTCTACCTTACCTGCAGCAGCTAAGTCCGAAGATATCACTCACTGGTTCAGTGAGTGTCACAGGACCACTTTCCACTTGCTCGCTAACCACCCTATGATGATGGCGAATGAATGGCACGCGTGCTAGTTGTAGTACCATCAGCCAAATAAGTTGTCTATAAATTTTTAAACAAATTCCTATCAAATGAATATGTCGCTAAAGTCGAACTTTCAAGTTGACAGACACGTCTATTGGCATTATTGTTTTATGACATGCGATTATCAACTTTAAGGACCACCTTTTTGGCTGATGGTACGCGACAAAATAATTCGGGCACGCCAGTAATCATCGAATTCATTTAATATTTTGTTTAGTTTTATTTTCGTTCATGTACAACCTACTTAACTATGAAGTCAATTCAATTCAATTCATTTATTGCTAGAAATCAATGTAAGTACAGATTTTATTATTACAATATAGTCCATTGTTTCGCCTCCATAGGCATGCAACATACATTAATATAACTGATACTAATCAATTAAAATAATTTAATTTCACTAACTAATAATGAGTATAATTTATACAATTTCATGTTAATAGATAAAATAATATATAACCATACCATAATGTCTTAATATTTCAAACCTCTAACCTTTGCAAAGAATTCATCGAGTGAATAAAAAGTCTCTTCAGCGAGAAATTGCCACACTTTAAGGTAAAACTGTTTCTTTGGTAATTCAGTCCACGACATAGGCAAGGCGTTGTAAATTTTGACTGCCATAAAATAACAATTTTTCTTATATAATTTCAGCCTAATCTTGCTTGGAACAATAAGTTGCTTATGGCATAGGGTGCGTTTATTGAGATTACATTTTTTGACAAAGATACTTTCATTTTTTTTAACAAATTTACACATTTCGTACACGTAAATACATGGAACTGTAAGCAACTTATGTTCCTTGAAAATTGGTTTGCAGCTTTCTGATGAACGCATACCCCAAATTGCTCTAATGCATTTTTTTTGAGCAACAAATACACGCTGTAAATCACTGGCATTTCCCCAAATGATTATTCCATATCGTAGAGCTGAACATATATAGCTATGATACACTATCAATGCCGCACTGGCAGAGGTCGTTAAGCGAAGCTTTCTCAGGGCAAAAATAAACCTATTTATCTTTAATGAAATCATATTAATATGTGATTTCCAATTTAAAAATTCATCTATAGCAACACCGAGAAAGACAGTGTGACTAACTTGCTCAATATTAGAGGCGAGAAAGTTTACATTTAAATCTATTTTTGCTGCTCCGTAGGTCAAAAATTTTATTATCTTAGTTTTTGTCACATTTATTTTCAAATCATTTTGTTGTAACCATTGCGTAATATCATTTAGTGTTTTGGTTATTTCTTTTTTCAGTTCATTAGCATTATCTCCTTTTATTATAATGGTTGTGTCGTCTGCAAATAGGACACTTTGATGGGAAGTAGACTTAGGCATGTCATTCACATAGAGTAAAAATAGCAGGGGGCCCAAAATACTGCCCTGCGGCACGCCACTTTTGTTGAGTTTCGGGGCTGAGTCATAATTTCAATAGTCAATAGTCAAGAATCATTGATAAGTATGTATTAGCCAGATTACGGTTTTAATAAAAAAATGGCATGTATGTGTACATCAATAACGTTTCTCCATCATTAACACTCATAGTACAGGTTTTGCCTAATTTGGGGCTGTTATTATTATTTAAATTTATTGACAAAAACACTTAATACAATAAACATATAATATAGAAGTTTCCCTGCCGGCCGCGCGGCCGCGTTAGGTATTCGTTTGGGATATTGCTGTCTTTATCGCTCGTGACATAAGCGCTCGCAGCCGTCCCCCCATGCCTTCCGCAACGACGTCCGTAATTTATATCGAGATAGCTGTAGGCTTTTTAAGATTTGGGCGGTTGAATTTTGGGTTTCGTTGTCCTCATATTATACGAAAAGTATAGCACAGAAATCAATGATATTTTACAATCAAGATATTCATTATATTTTTTATGCCTGTGGTTTTTTCGATTTTTGTAAAAATGCTTTATTAGTCTGTAATTCTCGTGAAAAGTTGTCTTTTTTTTGTCGACTTTTGAGATCCTGTAATTCTGATATTACACATTTATATGAAAATCTGAAAAACCACAGGCATAGATAATTACGTCTAGTCCATACCTACTAACAAAATTTCATCTAATTCTGTTGCCTAGTTTTCAAATGAGACCAGGACTACGTTTGTATGGAGAATAGAACGAAGAGACTTCTCTTAATTCTTGGCAAGAAAAAAATTGTGGCTATTTAAAAACTTTGAAATTTTGTAAATTGTAATTTTTGACTCTTCCGACTCAAAAGGTTGCCCACCCGTGTGCTAGGTAGTACTAATTTACAGAAGCCACGCCAATAATATTAGTAACAGAAATTAAAAAGAAGCCATGAACATTATCCCTGCCCTGTGTCATAAAACCATGCCATTAATTAACAACGTCTTATATTAATTAGAGCTAGAGGTTAGCCGTTCGCTTTCCGCAGTTATGGTATTTGCAGATGCCGTGTAAAAAGCGCGCGGCACATCCTCACCGCTCCGCGATTATGTCATTAAGGGCGTGGTAAAAAATTCAGGAGCATTTTAGTATGCGATGATACAGTGCAATTAAATATGGGGTTTTTGGCGATCGCATAGCTCGGACGTCGCGGTGCGAGCCGAGAGCTATCGGTTCTTGCCACCGTCAATTTTGGAGCGAAATAATTGGATGTTTTTAGGTGGGCTCGGTGTACGGTTTTGTTTTATGTAAGGTGTAGTGTCGTGTACTCGGTAAAGTAAGACCGTAAATAATAAAAGAAATAAGGAAAAGATATCGCAAACAACAAAAAATCTTTAAAAACTATTTTTATCACAAAATAACTGAGCACATAGGTAGGTGTCGCTGCCGAGTTTTTCTAAAACAGCAACATTCCATGTACCTATATCTACACAGCTAAGATTTAGAGATTTTCTAACATGCTACACAATAAAATGCATAATTTTTTGAAGCACGTATTCTTAAATTATTGTATCCGTGTGTTTTTTGTGTGGTTTGTGATTTAATTTCACCAAAGTCTAAACTAATAATGTACATATAGCATTAGCTGATTTAAGAACACATCGTATCATGCTTAAAATCTCATCGCTCATCTAGACACGAACCTCGCACAAGAAATATAAATGGGCGGTAACTTTTTAGCAAAAATATATTTACGTGTTGAAAAAATAATTGATTTGATGTAGTTTATGAATAGAACTTCTTGCACGTGTTTTTAATAGAGTATCTAATTTTCCTTTGCACTTTGGCGTGCCTAGTGCGTAATGGATTTGCAAACAGTAGGCACAACGGGGGAATAAGTTAGCACTAAGGAAATAAGCGAGTGATCGTAGGTTTCAATATACCTGCGTACATTTCTTTCGTAGGTTTCTTTTGTGAATATTTGAAAGTGGATCGGAAACGTGTGTGGCCTTGGTGAACTTGCTGCCGCGTTCAGTTTTTCCGGAACGCTATAATCTGGACATCTTTAAGGTCAACGTGAACAGACACCCGGCTCGCACCTCTGTGTTTTTCGAAATTCATGTGCGGAATACATTTGAAGTTTACCACGAGCTTTGCGGTGAAGGAAAACATCGTGAGGAAACCTGCACAAATCTGCGAAGCAATTCAATGGTGTGTGTGAAGTTCCCAATCCGCACTGGGCCCGCGTGGGAACTATGGCCCAAGCCCTCTTGTTCTGAGAGGAGGCCTGTGCCCAGCAGTGGGACGTATATAGGCTGGGATGATGATGATGATGATCTAGTTTTCCACTGCTATTTACGAGTGTGTTTAGGCCACTCGTTTAAGTGTCCAAGTTATTTCGTTATTCGTTTTGTATTGCAGTCATTAGCTCTAAAATAACCAATTAAATAACTTAATCCTTTTACAGACTTATCCAGGCGTATAATTCAGGCATTGTTCACTTTGTATTATTTAAATTTTACGACAAAAACTGAGAGCAATCGTAGCATGGCAGTAATTGCAAACTCAATTACCATGAAGCAATAATATTTAGACACGACAATAATCGGATAAATATTTATAATCTTGTCTACCTGTCTATCCATCAACCGCGTTATCGTCATGAATGCATATTGAATTAACATAAGAACCATATCTGTCTTCATTTGATCGGAATTGCTAATCTTGGGCATTAAGAGGAGTCAATGAAGTCATTGTTAGTATTTAGTAGTTCTATGTCCTAGAAAGAAAGAAAATGTTATAGGAATGGTAAAGCGATTTGAGAGCTGTACATGGTGATTGTTTGGCAAGCTGAGTTTCTAATGGAATTGGCTTCAACAATTTTCATATCTTAGTTTTAGATATTAAAAGAAATATCTGTACCTATATATTGTTAATTGAGCACATTCATCTATTAAGTAGGTAAAAAGATTTATTTACATTTATTTACCCATCGATTTTTTCATATTGTATTGGAAAATTTAAAAAATGTACCTATTTATACATCTTTTGTTAGTTGACTATTATACTTGGATAGAGAATATTTTTTTTAAAAGATAGGTCCCATTAACAGTCAATGTCAAATATATTTATTCAATTTAAGCTATAAGCACTTCTGAATGAATGTTAAAAAATCTACCACAAGCTTTTCAATAATGTACCAACCTAATTTCAATGATTTCAGGAAATTATTACAATAATAATAAATAAATAAAAATAAATATCACGGGACAATTCACACCAATTGACCTAGTCCCACCCAAAGTAAGCTTAGCAAAGCTTGTGTTATGGGTACTAAGCAACGGATAAATATAATTATATAGATGATACATACTTAAATACATATTAAACACCCAAGACCGAGAACAAACATTCGTATTTTCATACAAATATCTGCCCCACACGGGAATCGAACCCGGGACCTCAAGCTTCGTAGTCAGGTCTCTAACCACTAGGCCATCTGGTCGTTAAATATACTCGTAGAATTGGCACATAACATTAATTTGTTAATAAAATTTGTCAATTTAATTCAATACCATCGTGGCTGTCAATGATTTCGCCCAAAACAGGTTGAAGAAAGCGTACGTAAGCGTAAAGTTACACGCGCCCTTTTGGTTTCGATCAAGGTTTTTCGTCAAGCCACTCGCATTCCAACTCGCAATCAACCTGTACTGTAAACAACAGCATATCAAACTTAACTTTTTACAGATATGGAAAAATGTCACACCTCGCGACAGGAATGCTCTAACCAACAACTATCGGAATTATTTTTGATGTAGTATTACTATTGCCATTACGCCTTTTTAGGCGTGTTTTACGAGAAAAATGTTTATGAGCATTAACGCATGCGCTCTGGGGCTATTGAATGCCTCATTAAGATTCTTTCCACATGTTTCTGAGGCCATAAATCAGGATGGGAGAAAATGTGGGCACTAGGTGTTGCTTAGTGTTCCAGTTTTTTTGCTGCTTTTACTGCTATTTCTGCGGTGCCATTGGTCTGAGGAGAGTGAGAGGGAAAGGTTTGCACTTAGATGCAGTCAAAGGCATATTTAACAGACCATTAAAGATGACACACTGACAGTTATAGAAAGGGATAATTAAAGTACTAGCAACAAATTTGCAATGGCCATTCTAATTTCTCAATTATGGTTTTTTACTGCTTTTACTACCATTTCTTAGGTGCCAATGGTCTGTGGAGAATAAGGGGGAATGGTTTTGTACCTAGATGACATTTACAAGTAGTTGAAGATGAAACTGTCTGAAATTAATAGAAAGGGATGCATATAGTAAAACAACTCTAAAATTTTCTAATTTATCAGCTCTTTCTTCAACGTCTGACGTGGAAAGTTGGAGAGCGAAAATTGTGTTTGTAAATTTAATTTCTGCCGTTCCCAATTAACACGCCACAATGATTTTTTGCAAGATCGCCATTTGTTACAAAATGTAACCAATTTCGAAATTTGATGAAAAATCGGAAAACATGGTGCTTGAAAGTTTCATTTTGGTATATTTCTTTCCATAGCCATAAATCAGGGTTTCTCAAACTTTCGGCTCCACGTACCCCTGTTAAAGTTTCCAGGTGACAGCGAACCCCTTAACTAATTAAATCCCCCCCCCCACCCCTAACCTCCCAAAGAAAACAATAAAATTGACTGTTGAACGACGAAATCAGTCGCGCGCGCGCCACCATGTGTGCCGCACTTGCCTGCCAGTTATCACGCCATCATTACGTAAATCTTGTCGCGAACCCCCTGCCATCGAATGGCGAACCCCTAGGGGTACGCGTACCCCACTTTGCGAAACCCTGCCATAAATAATTAATAATTTCTTCTTCTTTTAATTTGTAACACTCTTGATAGAGTGGACGTGGTCATTAGCACACCAGAATAAAGCCAAGTAGATCTTACTTAGAACTAATGGACCATACTGGACGACCGCGCGACCTCACAATAGTTAGGCTGCATTTCCTCCAGAGATGTGCGAGGATGTGTTACGAGGATTTTTTTTCATGAATCAATAGAAACGCTGCATTTACCTATCCCCGCTCCACTCTGCTGTTTAAAAAGAGCTGTGCTGTTCGAGGTTAGGTAAATGAAGCGTTTCTATTGGTTTATGAAAACTACATTCCTCGCAACACAATATCCTCGCACATCTCTAGTGGAAACGCAGCTTTAAACCGTATCGATATACTTATTACAGCTACGATTACCCTGGAAAACGTATAATAAATCGAAAACCGTTTGGAGAAATAGGCTTTGTGAAGCGTTTTCAGAAATCAGATTCCAAAAATATGATAAACGTAATTAAATAAACAAAATTTAAGTAATGACCTTCATTTGACCCCTGCAGTGTCCCGTCACAGAGACAGTTCTAAAGCAGGTCTATACTCTAAAGCAAACTGACAGTTTGAAATGTTGCTGTCCTGCTTATAATAGCAAAGAGTGACAAAGACAGAACTTTAATCACATGATGCGCCGGGTTTTAAACAGTTGTCATTTATCGTAAAGTCCGAAATGTATACTAGTATTTCCAATGTATTTTTACAAACTAAATTACTACGTTACAAGTAAATGTAAAAGAATATAATATCAGATTTTAATAAAAAAAAAATCTATTTACTATCACACCATTAAACAAACATTGGAATAATCGAATCTAAAAGAAGAGAAATAATTAAAAATATTTGTCATGGTTCATTTAGGACCCTAAGCCGTGCTTGTATTATTGTCACATTGTAATGCCACAGATTATGTTATGTACGACCTGAATTTTTCAAGGCAATGGAACGTGGCTGTCTCACTGTGACGTCATCCAGCGTATTTCGTAAAAAAAAATATAAAAATTAAATACTTATCCAAATTCAAAATTTCATGAAAATGCTCCTATTCTTCCCAAAAATAAAATAAAAAATATAGGTTATTTTTTTTGGTGCATCCCAATTGCGCGCGCAATGACGCTTCCTACGTTACGTTTACGCTCCATCAGTTACGCCCGGTTTTTACACCAAACTCGCTATAATAGTAAACTTGTTAGCGTATAGGTCGGAAAGTGGGTGTCTTAGCATAATTAGTACAACGTAAGTGTATGCTTAAGTCATTAAGTTTATTTTCTAATTAAATGCCGATAAAGAAACCATGGTATTATTGGGTGGTGTAAGTCAAGAGATTTGTGCGGATGTTTTTTCCGGTTTAAAATAGAGTACCTAGTTTCATTGTTTTTTGGGTTCTGTATCTCAAAAGGAAAAACGGAATCGTTACAGGATCACTTTACTGTCCGTTTGTCTGAAATTTTATTTTAAGTGATCCGCTGATATAACACGTTTAATTTTTTTTGAACCTCCGACACAAAAAGACGGGTGTTATTTATAAGTTGGAAGCCGATATCTGTCGGTCTGTCTGTCTGTCTGTGGTACTGTAGCGCACAATCGGATTCAACGATTTCGATGCGGTTAATTTACGTAAAAAAAATTCTTAACTATGTTTGATAAAAATTTGTTTAGTCTTCTTCTGAAAACTTTGAAATGACAACGTCGAGGGTTTTTCAACTTTCCTAAGTTGGTTATTTTTAGTCAATATGTAGGTATCATCTTGAACTGTAATTGCTGAGAGGCACGCGCCACTGTTCATAATTTTACCGAGTAGTTATACATACTCGTAGTAAATAATTTCATTGATAAAACAGAATAGCATTACACGGTCAAATTACGAACAGTAACAAGTGACTCAACTCAACAATCCCATTGAATTTGAATCATTATAGGTATCTGAATGATTCTCGTAATTCAAAGGATATTTATTTCAAGAAAAGTAACTGTGTGTCCAGTACTTCTGAATCGCTCAAATCTTATGGCATGGCGCACTCCATACGGCGCAAGTAAAAGAAGCCAGCGGGGCTTGTGAAGCGCCGCGTGCGCCGCCGCGCTGCGCGACAAAAACTGGCCGAACCTGAATAACGGCTGCGCTCGCGCAGCTCGCTACTGTGAGCTACATAGAGTGGTTAATACTGCCGCAACACGCACACACACACACACACACACACACATACTCAAATGTAGGTAACAAATAATGCGCGCGTGTTGGCTGCAACACCCGCCGAGACGCGTTGCTACAAGAAGAAGAGCTACAAAATAGATATGTCGAGCTAAACTCGATTGAAGATGTGAGTTATCCGGATTTATTTTATCAAATATAATAAATAGTGGAAAATAGGTAATGTATTATTATTTCACTAAGTTTGGCAGTAGCCTAGGCCAGGAAGTAGGCAATTGCTGGCTGAATTGCTATGCTATTACTTATTCTGTGACTGAATATTGATTTAAAGGGATATAGCCTCTAAAGTCCTCGCGTACTTTATAAAGGACTAATTAACACTAAGAATAACGGCCAAATGTACTTTATAAAGTACAAATTGTTCATTGAATAAAGAATTCTAAGAAATTGAAATAATATCCAAAATAACAAAGCACGTCAACCACGTCTAGGTCTTAAACGCTAAGTTTGATAAAAAATGTCAGCAGGGCTACTATGAAACCCGAAACTCGAAGTTCGTGTCGTGCGGTCCCTCTGACACTTATACTATTTAATACGAGAGCGAGAGGGACGGTACGATACGAACTAGTAGTACAGAAAAGACAAAAAAAGGAAAAAAGAAAGAGATTCTCAGGATATTTGAATTTTTGAAAATGACAATGGTTTATCAACTTTTCCTGTACAAAATGCTAGACAAGCGGGTAATAACCACTCTATATAACACCTCAACCCAGAAAACGGTTGCAAAATAGCGATTTTTATGAAAATCAGTTGCAATTAGTAAAATAAGCAGCTGCGCCGGTATTAATTGCGGGATTGATGAGTTATGAGCAGTAATTAGCGATTACACCGTTCGTTTCGCTACAGCGGCTGCGTTTCTAGCCGCCACGTCGAGGGGGGGGGGACTATATCGGTTCAACCGCTATCAGTATCCTGTCGCATATAATGAAGAACCAGGTATTTTTATAATATTACTAGCTCTTAAATAGCTTACTGGAAAATAAAACGAATGACGAAAACACCGGGAAGATACCAGCGAATGAAGTTTGTATTCCAACTCTTTGTAGACAAATGAGGGAGAAAAGGGGAAATTTTAGTGTAGACTTTGGGTCGTGGACTCGTCATATGACATGTCGGTTATTTTTGTCTAATTGTCAGATAAAAATTAGCTTAGCGTTGACTTGGCTATTCAAAGAGTATTAGTACCCATAAGTAGTGGCTATTCAAGTAGGTATAACCTTTGCCTCATGCTTAAATAATTTATTTTAGTTTTTTTTATGTATTTTAACTTTAAAATAGCTGTATGCAAATAAGTATAACTTAATTTTTACTTTGTGTATCGAATATGTGTAAATAATATATATAATGAACCAGTGAGATACACACCTTTGGCCTCATCTGCACTTACTCGTAATATCAGGTGGGATAGGGGTCAATCACGGTCAGTTTTATGTAAAAAAAATGTATAATATACATTTTTATATTATTGTATTTATATTATAAATATTCTTAAAAAATGCTTCCACAACTCAATAAAGAAAGACATCAACAAAGAATATAAGTATATTAAAAAAAAGCTTGCATTTTGTATATTCCTTACTCAAACTGTTTAATTAGATATAGTAGTAATTTTATATTTACTTAATAGTTTTTATTGCCCTTAGTTGCAAAAACCTATCCTCATCTGGGATGTACTCGTACCTACCTTTTTATCTCATCATTATGACGAAGTTAATTGCTCAGAAGTTGGGTCGTTGCAATGATTATTAATTCAAAAAACCACTATATTTAATTGTCGTCGTACTGTCACTTAACTTAAAAATAAGGTAGGTATCTCTTCAAAAACATGAAACTTAGAAAATGGCAAGTCTCGCAATGCAGTTCTTCCACTGCAAAAAGTAAAGAGAACACATGTAAAACCACATTATATACAAAATCTTAATTGATTTAGGTTATATATACTTCCACGGGGAAGCATCTTTTTAACAACTTTATTATAAACTAGCCGCCCGGCTTCTTAACAAGTACTTATTTGTATAAATATTTTTCAATTCATTCTTTTTACTCTTGCATACAATTGTTCAAACATATATCATTTCACACAAACCTTCTGACAATTTACAAATGTCCGGCCAGAAGTGAAGCGAACATACGTTTCTTCAATCAATCATTTTTAAATATTTATATAGATTGTTATCTAATCACCTATACATTTATAGTGACTGCGTTAAAATTCATCTTTATTTTTATAATAACTATAATGACGTGGTAATTGCACGGCACTATAATTATAAAAGAATGGCTACTATTTCGATTATCAAGTAAATCTATAGAGTGCATTTAAGAATAAAGTAATTTTAATTATTATAAAAATAATGATGTTAAAATATATTGATACGATGCAATAAGGTGGAATTAAGACGTGGCATTCGATTTTTTGCCAATTTTTCTATTAATATTGCGTGTATATGGTGGGTTAAGTATGTCAATAAAATTTTAATACATTATTGTTCATCGTGTGTGCGTGTGGCAATTGGGAGTCGGAAAATACGAGGGTTTCTTTTCGATAGATTGAAACTTCAAAATAGCTTCCAAAAATATTTTTATTTGCAATTTATTCCAAAACTATATAAGCCTTCATACAGTAAAATTTTTAGGAATTCGGATAAATCATTTGATTCAGAAGCTCAGTGACCTTTTTACAAGCATTTTTTGTAACTTGCAACGCTCGTTTGTCTGTATTTAAATTGTGGTTTCGAAGTTCGCAAATGGACTTGTGCTCCGAATCGAATACGATTCGCACTTCGACAATTTACTATATCGAAGTTCGTATCGTACCGTCCCTCTCTCTCGTATTAAATAATATTAGCGTCAGCGGGAGGGCAAGATACAAAGTTTGAATTTTGCACTTCGTTTAGGTATTGCCACGAGAGTTGAAGTGAATGATTACACACACAGCTAAAAAAAAACAGATTGCATAAAAGGAGAATGAACGAAATGAATGAGTAAATGTCAAAATCCTGCTGTCATTACACGACATGTTGTAGCTGTGTGTGTTCACTTCAACTGTCGTGGCACTATCTATACTAACGTATGACACTCACGGGAAGAGATGAGTACGTGCTATCCTAAAAACCGGGCACGGCATTGTATACTCGTAGTTATAATATGGTTACTTTAATTATGGTTGTTTTAATTAAGTATTGACATACCATTTTGTTCTGTTGTTGTGGACTAATTTTTATTTTTTATTTTATTTTTTATTTCATTTTATCGTCTTGACATTGTACCTAATTTTAACTTTTTGACCATTTTTTACCCAGGATTATTATTATTATTATTTTTAAATGTAATTCTATTTTATTTTGGCTGACAATGTTTTTTTAATTTACCACTATAATATACCTATTATTATTATTATTATTATTATTTTGTATACAATTTGACGATCCTTTTGTGAATTTCTTATAATTACCTGACATGTATTTATAATGTATTTTTTCATTAGGTAATAAATAAATCTAATGTAATCTAATCTAATCTACTAACGGTAAGGGTGCAATTCTCGCTGAAAATATCAAGAAATTAACCAAAACTACGTTCTAAAAACTAGCTTCTATTTTTGTATGTCAATAGTATATACATGTTAGTCGGTAATCGTGGCAGCAACAATCGCGGCGTCAATCGATGGCAACTGAAGACAATGAACTTCCAGATAAGATCAAATCGCATTCAATTAATATAGACTAAAAACTATTGCTTGATTACTGTGTCATGTGTATAGTGGAGACAACGCGCAGTAGGCTAGCAATCGTGAATGAATTAATAACCGAATGAATGTTTATTCATAGAAGATATGGTACAAAAACTAGTTGTACCTACCGTGTATAGACCGAATATATTTATAGCTAGAATCATAATATATCGGCCATTCTTAAGTCAGTCATCACTTTTTTTAAGTATGTAGAATATGAATTCTTTGCGAATATGTAGTCGTTCGAACTTTTTTTTACTGAGATTTAAAAATACGACGGCGGAAATTAGGAAGTATTCCACTTGCTAGTTGTGGCAATTAGAAAAAAGCATTTTTGCAAATTTGCGTTTGTCTGTAATATGTAGGTATTACGCTTTTATTTGTTTGTATTATATTGGTTATAGTTGTAGGTAGGTACTAGTAGGAAATTGTTAAGGTGCGAATCGTATTCGAGCACAAGTCTAATTGCAAACTTCGAAACCACCATTTTTTAAATACAAACAAACGAACGTTGCAAGTTAAAAAAAATGCTTGTAAAAGTTAACTCAACTAGTAAATAAATGATTTATACCAGTTTGCTAGATAAATATGATTACACAACACACTATCATTCCTAAAAAAAATACTGTACGAATTGTTATATCGTTTAGGAATAATTTTCAAAATAAAATATTTTTGGATGCTCCTTCCATTATAGCTCAAATCTATTGGAAAAAAACCTAAATATTATTAAACTTTTGCCTAGATTAGCAATAAAAAACGGTGACTTAGTTTCTCTTTTAGTCAATTTAATAGAAATATTCAAGCCAATGGTTCTGTTAACTATCTTTAATGTAAAAAGATTAACGTACCAATTTTTTTTCTTAAATAAATAAAAGCGTAACAATTAATATTCAGTGTATAAAAACGTTATTAAGTCTCATGGTCCTCTTAAACAAAAAAAAAGTAAAAAGTCTACAAAAATAGTAGATTGATAACCAAGGGTGGAAAGTAACCCATTTCACCTGAGATATTTCACCCGAGTTAGACATTCTACTTTTCATTTCGACTGTGAGGAAAGTAAAATAGTACAAAAAAATGAGAATATCATTTAATTGAATTTCAGTATTCAGTAAATTGAATTTACTTATATCCAACCTCCAACGGTACCTTTTCGACCTGGCCACTTGCCTCGGCTGAGTATAAAAAAAATCGAGTTGGTCACGACCAAGGAGTTTATATACCTACAAAACTGGAGGTTGAACGCGTTGAAGTTTGACCTTTATTACTTATTTATATATTCCATCTCTTTCTTAACCTAACTAAAGAAAGAGATGGAATATGTTCGTGACGCAATAAAGATCAAATTTCTTGTTTTAAACGGATGTTCGGCGTTCAACCTCCAGTGTTGTATATAAGCTCCTTGGTCACGACGTGCATCTAGATGGCCATGCCGAAACGTGAAAAAAAAAGTGTCATTGACGTAACTCAATTATCTTCGACTCCGAGGCTAATCGAAAAATTAAAAAAAAAAAATACTTTCCACCCTAGAGATGAAAACGCAATTTTCCACCCGGCTATCTACCCATGAAAATTAAACTTTCCGAACAGGAGAGATGAAAATGTATTTAACATATTATAACTTAATGGCAAATCTTAAATCGCACATCATAATTTTATTACAAATTAAAATAGAACAAGGTATCTTTCTCTAATATTGATAATAAAAAAAAAACTTGATTTACGCTGAACAAGCAAAAACCAAGAAAATAAACAAATAACATTTTTATTTTAAGAAGAGTAGTGATCATAAATCTTGGCTTATCGTTGATACTTGGTAATGCGGTGATATACTGCGTTATAATGTAACGCTGAGCTCACAGTGGTGAAATACGACCAATTAAATCGCTGCCAGACCGATTGCAAGCATCAAAACTGACAAAAAGACAGCTGCTATCGATTTTATAGGTGGCATTTCCTCTTAGTGAGATCTTTGTAAGATAATAACGTAGTATCACCAAGCCAAAGGGACCTACTGTATGCTCAAACAGTATTCGCTGTGCCCCAGTAATAAGGCAATTAGAAAACACGACAGTGCTCCCCACCCCGCGTAAACCGCACGTAACCGATACAATGTATGTACGAGCAGCACTCGTTTGTTTCAATAATTAATAACCCGCAAAAAATATACACTTTATTTCTCCTACTTCTTGTAGTAGACAAAATATGAATATTCATTTAGGAAGGTTGCGTTTGTTCCTATGCCAGGTAGTTATGTTGTATAAGATCAAACTCAGAATAGTAGAATAACATAAATATGTAGATTTATCAAAAAAAATGTGCTACCACACGAATAAATTTAAATATTTTTCTTAGTGCGCTTCTTACTGATCCGTTTGAAGTCTATATATGCGCCAAGCGAAGCCGTGGGTATAGCATACTAAGTAAAATATATTTCCGCTGTATCTTTATATCTTTCAACGAGCAATTCTTGTATATTTATATAGAAATACAAAAGTTACGTTTCAAAAGACATACCTAGAAGGTGAATTCGTAGCTTTTTATGTACAGTGATCAGACGCAAGCGCAGGCTATATGGATGATGATGCTGCCAATCAGCTGACGTAAAATTTGTGAAGTGAAATTTGGCGAAAAACATTTTGCCCAAATGAGTCCATAGACGAACGAT
Source organism: Choristoneura fumiferana (assembly GCF_025370935.1). Taxonomy (NCBI): domain Eukaryota; kingdom Metazoa; phylum Arthropoda; class Insecta; order Lepidoptera; family Tortricidae; genus Choristoneura; species Choristoneura fumiferana. The sequence goes on along the minus strand of NC_133487.1, from coordinate 2,082,171 downwards.
TTTTTATTCTGAAACTGTAAACTATTTAGGATAGTTAGGTTACCTACGTTAGTTAAAATAATCCTGAAGCACTTACAGTTTCAAAAAAAATCGTTCGCCCAAATGTAACAGTTGGCAAATGAACCACCCGGGAAAAATATTTTCGCCAAAAAATTTGAGAACCATTTTGCCCATACGGCATTGCACCATAAAGAACACATGCTATCAGTCACGTAGTACTCGTTGCAATAGTGTTTTTCTATAGTTTCTTCGTTTTGCTGCCTTTAGTACAAGCAAATACACCTGCTAGTGCTTCAACTCAAAAACATAACTACTTCTTGTGCGGAACGCCGCATTGTCTGCAGTTCGTAGACAATATGCACATTTGTTTTAAATGTCGTTTAGTGAGTTATAGTGTTCTTTCCAAGGCGTGAATAAGGGAGGAAGCCGTGCAGTCGTGTAGTTTATGGGTTACACCTGTGATACTGCTAGACAATACCGACGTTACTTTTAACTACTTTGTTAGGGTTCTGTACCTACCTCAGTAGCCAAAAACGGAACCTTTTTATTATTTTTAGTATATTTCATATTTGCGTTTTCGCGTCATACAAATTAATAACGAACTTCTTTCTCGTTTCTTAGCCGTGCACCTTGTAAACTCAACAAGCAAAGGCTTGTTGCCGCTATAATTCGACGTCCTCTATGTTAAGCCCCAAGCTAGCAAGCATAAAAATAACTGAACAGTGGGTTACCCCACCTCGTGAGGTCCCGGGTTCGATTCCCGTGTCGGGGCAGATATTTGTATGAAAAATACGAATGTTTGTTCTCGGGTCTTGGGTATTTACTATGTATTTAAGTATGTATCTATCTATATAATTATATTTATCCGTTGCTTAGTACCCATAACACAAGCTTTGCTAAGCTTACTTTGGGACTAGGTCAATTGGTGTGAATTGTCCCGTGATATTTATTTATTTATAAACAGAAACTAAATTTTCATCTATCACGGGAGGTGACATGTAAGACATGTGATGAGGTAAGGTTAGACGCGAGAGTGTATATAAATCTAGCATAACAACATAATCTTAACTGACTAAGTAACACTATTGAATAGTCCTTTGTTCCTACAAAGTTTCTCACAAATTAGTGGCCATGTCTGCTCCCTATCTTATTTGTTCGTCGTTCAGGTTCCCTTTCCGTAAAGGTACCGACAAACAGCAAAAATATCAGATAAACAAACTTCCGCGTAAACCGAATGGTTTATGACCTGCGTACAATAGTGTCGTCTTGGATGTGCAACAAATACAATCATCATCATTAACCAGAAGACGTTTACTACTAAACAAAGGCAAAAGGCCTGAGGACGGTTACAGATTAGCGTTTTATTGCGCGTATGCTGTCGTTTTTATAATACGAACGCGCGATAGATTAAACCAGGGTTCTCAAACTTTCGGCTCCACGTACCCCTGTTAAAATTCCCAGGTGACAGCGAACCCCTTAACTAATTAAATCCCCCCCCCTCCCCTAACCTCCCAAAGAAAACAATAAAATTGACTGTTGAACGACGAAATCAGTCGCGCGATAGTCGCGCGCGCGCCACCATGTGTGCCGCACGCGCACGTGCCTGCCAGTCATCACGTCACCATTACGTAAATCTTGTCGCGAACCCCTGCCGTCGAATAGCGAACCCCTAGGGGTTCGCGTACCCCACTTTGCGTAACCCTGGATTAAACCAAATGCTAGTGTAAGCGCGCATTTCTGCGTGTTCAACGCTCAAAGAAAACAAATCAGCACTTGGTCCTATACTATGAAGTGCAAAATTCGAGCTTCGTATCTTGCCGTCCCGCTGACGCTTATATTATTTAATACGAGAGTAAGAGGGACGGTACGATACGAACTTCGATTATCGAATTTCGTTATAGCCCACCTGTACGCGTACTAAAAACTAGCTTATACGTGCAAATAAAACGCTAGTCTGAAACCGCCTTAAGGGTTCGCCGTTTTTCAGTAGTGTAGTTGTATGTGGAGTTTTTGCCATCATTGACTATTAGTTATATTAAATATCAGACGTCATAAGTAGATAAAAGAAGTCACACACACGCGAAGTAAACTAACCTAACTCAGTGGTGTGTATGAAGTTGCCGATTCGCACCAGCAAGGCTACTCCGAAACTCGAAACTCGAAGTTCGTGTCGTGCGGTCCCTCTGACACTTACACTGTTTAATACGAGTGCGAGAGGGACCGCACGACACGAACTTCGAGTTTCGAGTTTCGGAGTAGCCCTGCAGATCCGCGTGGAAACTACAACCCGAGCCCCCTGTATTGCTTCTAGATGATGATTACGAGCGATAATCTCACCTGAAAACTACCTGCAAAGACGGGGGTAAAACGTAGCCGTTTTCGTGTTCGCCATTCTTCTTACCCGTATGTCCATTCGCCAAAGGCTATCTCACACTCACGTACCAAACAATTTACATGCGCCCGCGCCGCCCGATCATCTCCGAGGATCTACGAAGATCAACGAAGATGCAAACGAGGCTAATATGGCCTCCGTTAATTAAGTGAGGGCACGGCACCTTGTATGGTGTTTGCGTGCTTGTGTCGAATAAAATGCGAAAATTAGACGCATGTAAGAGATGGGCGCGCTTCGCCGAGTTTATGGCCGAAGCGCTTCACCGAATTTGGTGAATGTAAAATCTATTGTGTTCATCTAAGGAATCTATTTATGACCAAAGGACCGGCAGCTGTCATTCTCACAGAATTAGCATAGCTACCCAACGAGCAAACGCTGCCAGCTTTTTGGGCATAATGCCGCGAGAACCATTTCTAGATTAATTTAGTAGAGTAGAGGTAGTAGAGTCTATATAATATTCCAAATTTTAAAAAAAGCAATGCAATTATGTTTGTCTATTACCTATTCATGCTTAAAACACTATGTAAAAACTTTATGTAATTTAGCATGGAGATATTGTGTGACATAGAAAAATAACAGGTAAAATTTCTTGTGTAAAATTATTAGATTCGGCTTTGGCTAAATACCAATGTCCAACACTAGCCGACGTACGAACTAAGTAAATTGGCAGTTCTACGCGAACCCTTTAGACCGTTTGCTAACATTTACTTACTCGTACAAAGTAGATATACTTACTATATCAGCTTATTTTGCTTTATGTTCTGCACCTTTTGTATAGATAATTCACTACACGTTGAAACCTAATTTCAAATTAATTTTCCATAACTTCGGAAAGGAAATTAAGTTTCGTTTAAAAGTGATAGGAGCTATAATCGCTCAGAGACAAAGAAGGGTCTCCCTTTAATTGGCATAATGTAGCAACATAGTGAATTAACTCTTGTCGTATTGCTCTTCAAAACGCACACAATCGCCATAATACCTAATGCTTGCTAAATACATATCATCAACGAGTGACTTAATCATATTTGTATGTACATTATGTATGTAAACTCTTTATCGTACAAAAATTAATAAACACCAATCCAATCTTGAGATACGAATCGAAAAATTGACATCGGTGAACTTATCCCTTTAAGGGATCTCTACCAATCAACCTTCATTATTATGTTCATTCACTCATGTGGATGAGAGCTCTTATAATGGCCGCTACTTAGTTTGGGTGTTAGGTACGTGATATACCTACGCGTAATTATATTATAACAATGGTCGTTGGGGCCGGAAGGTTCTCGAGTGGAGACTGCGGATCGGCAAGAGCAGCGTAGGACGTCCATCAACGAGATAGATGGATGACCTAAAGAAGACCTGAGAAAATTATGGTAATACATTATGGCATATGAAATTCGGGCAAACGATAGGGAACCGTTTTCGAGTGACGTGATTTTATAACTTGTCAATTTCTAGGTTTTGGACGGAAGGCGCACTCTTTGGCCGGTTAGAAGCATCGACAGTGGGGCCTTCAAAGTGCAATGGAAACGTCAGTAATTCAGCGCACAGTTCACGCGGGCATTATTGTTACGAGCGAGAACAACGGAATCAATCAATCGGTTAGTTCTGATCATCGATCAACGGCGTGGGAGGGGTTTTTGCGCGCAAGCGCAAGCGTTAGTTCACACAAATGTTTCCAAGTTTTCTTTTTGATACAAGCTTTTACCCCCGAGTGAACGAGACCAAAGATCCTGCCACCCAGCCACCGAGAAGACCAAATAGCCCAAGCCCTACGAAAATTATTAAGAAAAATTTGTAACAAAACGGACACATCCATACAATATTTTGGGGACATAAATATAAAATAAATATAAATATAAATATCACGGGACAATTCACACCAATTGACCTAGTCCCAAAGTAAGCTTAGCAAAGCTTGTGTTATGGATACTAAGCAACGGATAAATTATAATTATGTAGACAGATACATACTTAAATACATATGTGGACATATGTGGAGACCCTGTTTTTACAGCTTAGAATGATGGACTGAGTCTACGTCTCAAATGTTGTTGAAATCGGAGAGATAAACTCAGGGTACAATGGTGGATAGAAATGCCCTTTTATATCTTCGGCTACTACTCCTAATAAAAACCTTATTGGCACTTTTCTGCGCAAACGAAAATTGACGATTGAAGTTAACTTATAGCTGTGTATAACTGCAGAATTGCGTATTTGGGACACTAGTTAATTTTACATAAAAAAAATCGGTAGAGATGTCGTGAAAATCATTTTTATGTACACAGGCTGAGTAAAAATCAATCTTTAATATATCAATTGTTAGAAAGATATAGAAATACTTTGATGTGGAAAAACTTTCCCACTTTAAATATCCAATTATTTGTACGGCAGCCGACGTCAAGTCGCTTCTCTAATTGTAGTATCAGCGAGCGAGTAACAGGATCATGTTTTTGTCACCTCGACGGTTTCGTGCCCATTGCAGAATGACGACAGAAACTGCACAATGCACTAATTGTTAATGCCTACTAATGCATTTGATATCTGGGAAGCCTAGCCAAACAATTACATCAGGGTGCTTTGTCTGATATGGTTCTTGATATCATTTTGTAATTATTAACTATAAAAAATATATTATTGTAAAGTTATGTTGCTGTGCCCTATTATAGGATTTCATGTTCGAGATGTTTCAGTTTAGACTATCGCGGTAATTTTTAACACGAAACTACCGGGAGACTCACTCATATTAAATGATATTGTAACGGATAACTCACGTTTTACGACTCGACGTGTTTCGGGCTATTTCGTAGCATAGCCCTACTTCATAGGAGCACGCGACGCAATACGGTGGCTGCCGCAACACGCAATACGCGCACTACGCGCCACCCACCGCCGCCGAGTCGCGTCGCGTGCTCCTATGAAGAAGGGCTACGAAATAGCCCGAAACATGTCGAGCTAAACCCGATTTAAGACGAGAGTTATCCGTTACAATATCATTTAATATCGCGGTCATTACTAATTTTGTTTTTTTTTTTTATATTATGATTTTAGATCATGGCGCATGCAAATATCGAGCTTCTTTAAAATCAAGGTACGCGGAACAAAACCCGAATTTAAATCATAAAATTATTTTATCTACACCCATATAGTAAATCCTCAATTATGCGTTCAAAAACCATAGGTAATGACCAGCATTACGACATTGGATTCTATTATGAACACGGCTGTATCGTAATGGTCATTACGTTACAGAAATCTGTATCGTAATGAGATTTCATACATCATTACAGCACGGGGGGGGGGGGGCGACCACGTGCAGCAGCAGGTCGTCGCGCGTGCAGCGGGCGCAGCTCGTGGGGCAGACATACCTACCAAGTTCTCGTTAATGCAGGTCATTCTCAATGGTTCTTGAACACATGATAGAGGATTTAATATATGGATATAGATAAAATATTGTATGCAACTGTACGTAATTAGGCCTTAATACACTCATGCGACCCTATTATGAAACTCGGCCACACTCGTGTTTTAAGGACCCCTATTACGATACAGTTGCATAAAATGCTATAATTTAGTTTAAGATCCTATGTAAGTATCCATGAACGCAATGATTACGTGATTAAATGAGTTGGACGAACGGACGGACAGTGTAGCGATTAAAAGGGTTCCGTTTGTCACCCTTACGGTAAGGAACCCTAATAAAAAGCACCTCTTATTAAGTACTTATTAAATTCATAATTATTTTCAGACAATGGAGCGCAATTGCTGCATTAATTACGTCAGGTGCAAAAAGTTAGAAACCGGTGTGTGTTGTGCTAGCGGTGTTGCTTTCATGCATTTGCATAGCGGCGCGGGCGCAACACGCTCGCGCACAACGCGCCACTCACAGCGAATAAGGCCGAGTTAGGTATCCTACTTATATTACTAAACACTAACAGCCTTATTCATAAAAAAACCTTAATTGAGGTTTGATCGGTCTGTTACTTAGCAGACTGATTAAGCTTAATAGACGGTTGTCAAGAAGTATGATTCATAAACGCTTGCTAGCAGTCTGCTAGTTGTTGAGCTGCTGATAGACGGATTAGACGCGTTATGTTGGCCACCTTGACAAATCAAAGACAAAAAATGGCCTAATCGATAATTAAAAAAAAAATTGACAGCAGTGACAGCAAATTACCAGGAAAAAAATAAAAGCGAGATGTTTGTTTTCCCGCCATTTCCGATCCGCATGTTTATGTTGTGCAAAAAGCCATAATTATGCTAATCATCCTTATTTTTTTTCATATTTATTGTTAATTTATTGTTGCTAATTTAGAGGATTTTTAAATACAAATTCCTGAAAATAAATTTTCCAGTTTTTTTTTAATCTTTGCGTAGCCCTGCCTTCACTATAAATGTCTTCGGTATGGTTTTTTGCTCTTGTCAAAGTCAGCTGTTCAAAGTTGTGGCGGCCATTTTGTGACTTAGCAGGGAGATAAAGGAGGGTCTACGGTCCTCTAACTTTAGCAGAGCCTTGATCGACTGATTAGCGCTAACAGACGTTTATGAATCATGTTTTTAGCATCGGGCCTTCAAGGAGCCTTCAAGGAGGCTCTAACTTTTTATGAATAAGGCTGTAAGGGGCTGTTTCACCATCCATTGATTAGTGTTAAGCGGTTAGGTGTTTTTTTTTTTTTTATTTTTTTATTTGACTGGATGGCAAACGAGCATGTAGGTCTCCTGATGGTAAGAGATCACCACCGCCCATAAACATCTGCAACACCAGGGGTATTGCAGATGCGTTGCCAACCTAGAGGCCTAAGATGGGATACCTCAAGTGCCAGTTATTTCACCGGCTGTCTTACTCTCCACGCCGAAACACAACAGTGCAAGCACTGCTGCTTCACGGCAGGATTAGCGAGCAAGATGGTGGTAGCAATCCGGGCGGACCTTGCACAAGGTCCTACCACCTGCACTAGGTGTGATGCCGTCTCCGTCTATTCGAACAAAACAAATAGAGACGGCGTCACACCTAACCGCCAGTTAACACTAATCAATGGATGGTGAAACAGCCCCTAAAAATACTAAATTAAACGTATAAGTCAGGAACGGTCCGACCTGTTTCGATTCAGGTGAGTGGTTTCTCGACGATGGCGCTCGCGCACCGTTCCTGAACTATAATCCGTTTAATTTAGTAACTTTATCAAATATGTCCCACGAGAGCTTCATCATCATCATCATCCCAGCCTATATACGTCCCACTGCTGGGCACAGGCCTCCTCTCAGAACAAGAGGGCTTGGGCCATAGTTCCCACGCGGGCCCAGTGCGGATTGGGAACTTCACACACACCATTGAATTGCTTCGCAGGTTTGTGCAGGTTTCCTCACGATGTTTTCCTTCACCGCATAGCTCGTGGTAAATTTCAAATGTAATTCCGCACATGAATTTCGAAAAACTCAGAGGTACGAGCCGGGGTTTGAACCCACGACCCTCTACTTGAGAGGCGATAGGTTAAACCACTAGGCCACCACGGCTTACGTACATTATAAATGCGAAAGTTTGTAAGTGTGTGTATGTGTGTGTATGTATTCTTGTTACTCCTTCATGCTAAAGCGGCTGGACGGATTTGGATAAAATATGATATGTAGATACATAGCTGGAATTCTGGAATAACACACTATTTTTATCCCGATATTGCCACGGGACCGCGAAAAAATCTCTAAATTCCAACCGGTTTATACTTTTTTGAACATGAAACTACCGTGAGACTCACTCATATTAAAGCAGAGCGGCGGCGCGCAGTGCGCGTGTTGCAGCAGCCGCCGAGTCGCGTTGCTCCGAAGATGAAGGGCTACGGATGAGCCCGAAACATGTCGAGCTAAACTCGATTGAAGACTTGAGTTATCCGGGTCAATATATTTGAAAAGAAAGAAGGAAAGAAAAAAATATTTTGGCTCCATAAGTACCTGATGGCCGATGGGGTCAAAAGGTTCTCGAATGGCGTCCGCGGACCGGGAGACGAGCTGTCGCGGTTAAGATCGCAGGATCGCGGTGGATGCGAAAAGCACAAGAACGGTCTGAGTGGAGAGCCGAGGAGGCCTATGTCCAGCAGGGGACGTCTTTCGGCTGACATGATGATGATGATGAAGTACCACCACCTTATAATAATAAAATAGATAAGACTAAAACTAGCACTAAAACTACGTTACTTGGTGACACGACAAGATACCAAAAAGGGTCTCCACTCAGCGCGTATATGCGTTTTATACTTACATTAAATTTGGCATGGATATCTGTGCAAAATTGAATGAAATATACGATGTAATTTGACAGATAATAGACAGACAGACGAACTGCGTAGCGACATTAACAGGGTTTTTCTTTCCGTACGACGGCATAAATAATAAGAGAGAATTCTTGTCCGCTAGCACTCGCGCGCACCGCGCCGCGTTGAATATGCGCGCGGGCATCGATACCATGTCCAAATGAAGCTTTTTGTTTCATTACATTAATTATTTCTCTATAAGCAGTTACGCGCAAGGTAACGTGCGATGTTAGCTGAATGTTAAAGAGTTTAGTGATTCCGTGTGAACAGATAACATCAAAACTAGGTGTGAGCAGTCAGGGAGAACTATGAGTTCATTTGTTAGGTCAATTTTGCATTTTTTTCCTTTTTAATGCTTTTAAGTATTTTATTTGTAATATTTAAATCTGTTAATTAATCACACAGTGCCTGTATAATATAAAACAAAATAAAGGTAACTAAAACTACATACAAATTAAAATTATAAATAAAAAAGTTGCCCAAAATCACTGCCAGGTGGTAAGGTGCCCAGAAGGCTGGCAGCATTACCACGCTGTATGGCAATGCTTAATCTTTGTGCTAAGAAAAAGCCAGCCCTCTGGTCACCGGAAGCCGTAGGTAATCAATTTGGACGACAATGATTTAAAAATATTAAAAGCACTCAAACCCCAAGGACCCATGGTTTCTGCCCCAAACGGCTCAATTGACCGAGCGAGCAAAGTGATCGTTTTTTTTAAATATATAAATACCATGGGACACTTGACACCAATTGACCTAGTCCCAAACTAAGCAAAGCTTGTACTATGGGTACTAGGCAACTGATAAACATACTTATATACATATAAAACATCCAAGACCCGAGAACAAACATTCGTATTATGTTCATACAAATATCTACCCCGGCCGGGAATCGAACCTGGGACCTCAAGCTTCGTAGTCACTGTAACCACTTATTGGCCATCCGGTCGTCAAAATGATATATATATATATATTGAGGGCTATGTCCCAAAAATTCAAATTTATATATACATAAAATATATGAACATGAAACTACCGTGAGACTCACTCATATTAAATATAATGACCCGGATAACTCACGTCTTAAATCGAGTTTATCTCGACATGTTTCGGGCTAATCCGTAGCCCTTCGTATTCGGAGCAACGCGACTCAGCGGCTGCTGCAACACGCGCACATGTGATCGCGCACAGGCGATCTCTGTTTATTCGGACAAAACAAACAGGGACGGCATCATAGATATCTATTACATAAAATGTATCAATATCAATCAGTGGTGAAACAGGGTCTTAAGTCTTGTTGTTTGGTACGATTTATCTTTACCATTAAGGTATTTGTCCACCCAAAAGTTATTATTGTTTGGGGATCATTAACCCCCCGTTCGATATTATTATAATTTCTCCATTTAAGTTTCAAATTGCGTAATTAAATCTTAATTTATTGGTAATCAAACAGTCAAAGCTCGCGAATAACGATACACGGTATCGAGCTATCATAATTAAGTCGACTGGTGCGTGTTCAAATTAAGTTATGTCGGAATGAAAGGTTACGGTCGTCGTAAATATGGTTGCCGGCACTATTTAATGTAAGCGTAGGTATCATATTAGGGACACTACCGTTTATTGTAACGCCGAATTAAAAAAAAACAACCTAGAATATGTGTAAATAAATGTCTCTCTCTCTCTCTCTCTCAAGTGCGAGTCGGACTCGCGCACGAAGGGTTGCCGTACCATCTATTAGACAACCTTCATTAGATATAAGCAAAAAACGGTAAAAAACACGTTTGTTTTATGGGACCCCCTTAAATATTTATTTTATTCTGTTTTTAGTATTTGTTGTTATAGCAGCCACCGCTATACATAATCTGTGAAAATTTCAACTGTCTAATTATCATGGTTAATGAGATACAGCCTGGTGGCAGACGGACGGCGAAGTCTTAGTAATAGGGTTTCCGTTTTTACCGTTCGGGTACGCAACCCTAATAAAGACGTTGAAAGATGTTTGGTCGAAAGATTCTGGTCATATTAAAGATATGAAAGTTTGTGAGTGCGTTGGTAATTTCTTAACGTTAAACTAGATGGACGAATTTCAGTAAAATTTGGCATGAAAACAGCTGGATCTTACAAATAGCAGGCATGTAAAAACCCAAAATCTCAACCGTTAAATTCAAAGGCATAAAATATAAATACGCGAATGAATACCACGACGACGTGTACTAGGAAATTTAGCTTAATTCAGGCATTTCAAGCTAACCACCAATCCCGATGACTCACGCTACACTAATTTAGCGATTTTTTATGGTTTTGTATGAATCATCCTGAAATTCTACTTTTAACTTATTTACTTTCAAATAGCTTTAAAGAAGTCACGCAAGAAATGTAAAATTACTTAATAAAAGAAAGTAAATTGTGCTATGACACTGGTAACCCTGATGCAAATATGGCGGCGGGCGGCGCGGGCGCCGCCGTTACGCGCCGTGTGATGTATCGCGGGCACACCTATCGATACCGGGCCGCATCGCGCAGGCGCGGCGCAAGGCACGAGCGCTTAAGGCTTGTTCGGACTAGGCTAGTATTTTAGTTTAGTAGCGAGTAATTCAGTAGCTAAACTATTCGCTACTGCCTAAAAATCGTTCGCATTACAGTCGAGTATTAAAGTGGTTTCCTCGCTCCAGCGAAACGACATTTTCACGACAACTAATGAACTCGAGTAAATCGACAGGTTCGGACTTGTTTAGCCGGCGGCCGAGTAAGCACGGACGCGTGGTGGGGGGTGCTACTCACTACTAAACTACTAAAAAAAAAAAAATGGATTGACTCGACTAAATTACTTACTAATCTGCTCGACTAATTATTTGGTGTTCAGACACGTTTAGCTACTAAATTACTTGCTACTAGACTAAAATACTAGCCTAGTCCGAACAAGCCTTTAGCGTTTGAACCAAGCTGGCCTCGCCCGTCATACTTCACTAATATAGAAACTTGAAAAATCGCCGATATTCTCAATTCAAAGTTCAGTAGCTCAAAAACGGCTGAACCGATTTTTATCAAATACAGCTAAGAATCATTGCCAAGAAACTCGCTTTCACGTAAAAAATGCATCGGAATCGGTCCATCTGTTTGAGAGCTACGATGTCACAGACAGATAGACATTGGCGTCAAACTTATAAAAACCCCTCTTTTTGCACCTGGGGTTAAGAGTAATGACCGGAAACAGAGGTAACGAAATAATTGGATCGGAGTTGTGTGATTTTTTATTTAGTGGAAAGCACATTTATTCAGTTCTACATTGCGAATAAATGGATTCGCAAGGAGTCCGCTCCGCATAAAGTACAATGTAGGCAAAACGACCGACAAACCTAGTGGAACTGCCTGTGAAACTTTATATTTACGATTCGATTATCGCGCTAAAGAGAATTACTACGTGTTAAAAATAGCGGTGGCGATGGCGAAGTGACGACGACGCCATTACTGGCTATGCTGTAGTTCTACAACATTGACATTCAAAGTAAGTAATATCTCGTCTCTCGTGCCTTGCGCCACCAACCGAATGAAAATGGAAATATATAACTTAATCTGCGCCAGCTTCCATTTAACTCGCTGTTTGTTTTTATTTCTCTGAATCAATAAAGTGAATGGATACTTGTATTGAACTCAAAACACCAGTTTATAGGCTCGCTTGCACTTGCTTTTTTTCTTGATTGACGAGGTCGCTTTGGCACCAAAGGGGTTTTGCCGAATGTTTATTTAATTAAAAAACATTTTTTTTTCATTTGGTTCATTCTTTTTCTGCATTCAAAAAGGCCCTGCTTGTCATTACAGTTACTTATAATGTCCTGTGGAGGTAGAGTGTACCTAATGGTTTTCTATTGGTAGTATTTTATCGGAAAGAAAATTCTCTCTCAATTAGCTGTAGGTAGTACCCATCCAAACATTTTTCATTTGACATTTAACACTTAAAAATATTCATTCATGGATATGAAAATGTCACTCATTTATTTTACGACCGAGTGGCCAAGTGGTTAGAGAACCTGACTACGAAGCCTGAGGTCCCGGGTTCGATCCCCGGCCGGGGCAGAAATTTGTATGAATAATACGAATGTTTCCTCTCGGGTCTTGGATGTTTAATATGTATTATCCATTGCCTTGTGTCCACAGAAGCTTTGCTTAGTTTGGGACTAGGTCGATCGGTGTCAAGTGTCCCATGTTTTTTTTATTTTGGCATTTTTTTTTTCTGTTGCCGTTTCTACCGAACTGTGCGATGACGGGCCGACCGCTCAATATCGTTCCGTTGATTTCATGCACAGCTTGTATGGCAACGCCTTCATTTTTAAACGCAACAAAAGCCTGCTCTCTCATCCGACCGTTCATTAATCTGACGTCAACAGCAAGACTACTACGAAACTCGTAACTCGAAGTTCGTGTCGTGCGGTCCCTCTCGCTCTCGTATCAAACAGTGTAAGTGTCAGAGGGACTGCACGACACGAACTTCGAGTTTCGAGTTTCGGAGTAGCCCAGCGGGCCGCCGTAAACTTTGGGAGGATGGAAAACCATTCTACACTTCATCTGTAACGTAATGGCGGTTAGAATCCACGGTGTTACTTTATTAGCACAGCTTAGGGCTGGCAACAAAAAAAAAACGAAATTGAAATAAAAAAATAAAAAAGCAAAGTGCCATTAGTTTTTTGCCGTTAACTGCCATATTTAATCTATGGTAGCTTGTGTAAGGTAAAAAAAGGCAGGTCACAGTAATTGCGCGCTAGGTAAGGTGAGTGACTGCAGTTTATTTATTTAGGCGCGCATGCGCAATTGCTCCAGTAACATCTAGCTTAGTAATTAACTCTCGCGTTTGATTGCCTTATTTATAATAGAAACTTATTTATTTCTAGCTTTTACCCGCGGCTTCGCACGCGTAAACTATTCGGTGTGGTAGCTGTAATTGAAATTTTCGGGATTTTACAAAATTCCCCTGGAAATTTCCAAAATTTATATCGTGGTCTTCATTGAGGTTGTGTTGTGAATAACTGTACATAATTCAAGACTCTAAACCCAGTGCTGAAGTTTCAAAAATTTTCCCTATCCAAATTCAAATTTAAATCATTTATTCAGTAAATAGGCCGCAATGAGCACTTTTACACGTCATTTTTTATACTACCAGCGCTTTCGGAAAGACCATCAATCATCATTGCCAAGAAGAATGCGCCGCAAGCGAAACTTGGCAGAAAGTCATGTTTTCAAAATAAAATAATTACAAATAAAATACTTAAGAACTACAGTATACAATTAAAGAAAAAATACGAAATAATAATAATAATAATAATGCAGGGATGTATGGGGTCCCTTAGTCACAAAACTATACCGTGAGAATATCGGGATAAAAAGTAGCGTACTTATGTGTTATTCCAGACATACGGCTACCTACATCCAAATTTCATGCCTCTAAGCCCAGTGGTTGTTATTTCGAGATTTTATCCCTAGGTATCCCGTGGGAATATCGGGTCAAAAAGTCGCTTATGTATTATTCCAGACGTCTAGCTACCTACATACCAAATTTCATGACTTTAAGCCCAGCGGTTATTATTTCAAGATTTGATCCCTATCCCGAGGGAATATCGAGATAAAAATTAGCCTGTGTGTTATTTCAGAGGTCCAGCTACCTACATACTAAATTTCATGGCTCTAAGCCCTGCGGTTGTTATTTCAAGATTTTATCCCTAGGTATCCCGTGGGAATATCGGGTCAAAAAGTCACCTATCTGTTATTCCAAACGTCCAACTACCTACATACCAAATTTCATGACTCCAAGCCCAGAGGTTGTTATTTCAAGATTTTATCCCTATCTCGTGGGAATACCGGGATAAAAAGTATCCTATGTTTTAATCCAGGTTATAAACTAACTTTTCGCCAAATTTCATCCATATCCGTCCGCCGTTTCAGCGTGAAGAAGTAACAAACATACTCACTCACTCACTCACACACTCACTCACTCACAAACTTTCACATTTATAATATTAGTAGGATTATTATTACGAGTATTAGTACAATCTTATTATTTTAAACTTTAAAATAGTGCTTCGACGATCTGTCGTCTTCATACGTCGTCAAAAGTAGATGTAGGCACAAAACAGCGCCAACAGTATAAAAATATAATAATAAAATGTATAAAATAAAGTTTTCTTTTTTAATTACCATTTATATTAATAAATGAATAAGACTAGACAATTATTAAGTGTTATAGAAAAACTAATGCATAGCAAATAAAAGGCAGTAAATTAATAAAAGGAAGTATTTGCATAATTGCTGTACCTATGATTTCCTCGCAAAGCAGTCAAAAGCAGTCATCATCATCATCATCATCATCATCATCGGCCTATCTTAGTCCACTGTTGGACATAGGCCTCTCCAGTTGCACGCCACTGAGCACGATCCTCGGCCAGTCTCATCCAGTTCTTGCCAGCTAACCTGCGAAGATCATCGCTCCACCTAGTCTGAGGGCGTCCTACGCCACGCTAGCCGATTCGCGGTCTCCACTCAAGAACTCGTTTGCCCCAGCGGTTATCAGCAGTTAAAAGCAGTATGCAAACTTTATTCATAAAATCCATTTTACCCTCGACTTAAAGAACTATCAAGCTTCGCCTGCGGCTCGGGTGGATATTAACGTCTCGGGTAAAATGTTGCGCTGTACGCACTCATTAAACTATTAACTATTATTTAACTATTAAATAACTGTTTAACTATTATTTTAAATATTGCAAAAGTTCCGTTATTGTAGGTACGTAACCTTCAATTTATATTAACCAGTTTTTACCGTCGTCGCACGGTTATCGCTAAAAACCGAATATAAATAATTGATCTCAAATAATTCCATAAATCAATCTTGTTCCACATTCTCGTGGAACCATCATTGGTCGTTAATTAGTGCTATCATGCCTTTTCAAGAAGCAACCCATTACAAGCAGACGTGGTCATGAATAGCGCACAAAAACGAACTTGTAATGCAACACGGAGGGAATCGAATCAGCAATACTGATGCAATTTGTCATCCGCGGTCGGAGAATAACGGACAGCGCGAAAACGGGACCATGGAGGGGTCTTGGGCCTTACCTGCCGGCCGTCAAATTTTACTTTCTACTTTCCAGTATAAGGAGTGTTTATAAATCACTCGTAGGAAATCCTAAATCTGCAAGGTGACAATAATGCTTGTGAAACCGATGGCCAGAAATGTGGCCATTTCAATCTGACAATTAGTAAATTGGTTAGAAAGAGATAGCTACTACAAAAATAACCCTCCTTCAGGCATTCGGGTAACAAGTCATTTACATGAGTTAAATGACACCCTGTTGAAAATGAGGTGTCTAATAGAGTACAGTTTTTTTTTTTTTTTAGTAAAGTATGGCGCTGTCCATTGGAGGTCAATTTTGCCAGTGTCTAGTAGGTTTTGCCGTTGTACGGTAAAAATTCTAGAAAACGAATATGAGACGTAGTGTTGGCTGAACGATGACTGCGCGAATTCTATTTTTATTATTATTCTTATCCATGTCACGTCACGAATAAATGTTTTATTTCTTTCTTTCTTTCTTACATTATCTACGACACAAAGCGGGTGTAAAAGAATTAAATTTTGAGACATGCAAAACCTACCTACATGTTGCGTTAATTTAAGTTACCAAGTGTACATTTTTTTGTACGTTGGTTGGTAGGTATGTTTTGTTTACAAAATTTGCAGACTATTTTTCGACCACATCTTGGTATCAAATTGAGCTAAAATTTAGCATGCTTACATAAGTTTGGGGACAGTATAATCTGGTAGTGAAGTGCTGGTGGTCCGGCCAGAATTGTCTCCGCAGAACGGAAATCTTCAGCGGTTAATGGCGGCGACTTACTATGAATATACCGGGTGTGGCCTGTAATATGAGCAAATAATTAAAACATACATCATGCTCCTCAAAATGAACAACATTAGTTCAGCGGCTCTTAAAAATAATCAGTTTTTTTAAAATTTTATTAGATTTTAAAGTTTATTGGAATAAGCAATGTAAAGCAAAATGCTTGATGTTTGTAGCGTGACAGGTTGGTGTCAGTTGTGTTCTAGGATGGCGTACATTGATAGCAGTATATAATTTGTATGAAAAAAGGAAAATCTGAAGACTCCATTATTTTTAAAAGTCGCTGAACTAATGTTGTTCAGTTTGACGAGTAACGACCTATGTTTTACTTATTTGCTCGTATTACAGGCCACACCCGGTATAATAATATGCATAGCAGTTTAGACGGCAATGCAAGCACAATAAAAATACATTCAGCCAAAAAAGCTTCTGTTAAAAATGGCAAAAACTTCATTCATATTGATACTCCAATTGTCATATTTGGTAAATGCAACTTTTTTCCCGTTACAAACAAACATTCCGTAAAATTCCCAAGTTCCCTTTCGAGCGGTAACGCGTCAAAATTTCATAATTAAGTCCTCCGTCGCCATCAGATAGCATTAACAAATTAGCGGTAAGAAATAAACAAACACGAATTGTAGGGCGGCTGAGTTATGCGCCGTAATTAAAGCCTCCCGTGTTGCCAGCTAAATAACTCCATTTGGCGTGATATGCGATAAACGAACTGTTCCAGTGCGATCCCCTAAAGTGATTCCACGTTTATTTTTATGACGGATGTTTATAGTCTGGTTGAATCCCCGCTGCCTTTTTAACTGGATTACTTTATACTTGTGTACGACAATTAGTTAAGTAGACTTAATTACAAAAAATAATACCCGGGAATGTAATTGTACCTATGAGTAAGAACCTAATCTAAAAATTACATTTTTAATATGAACTTTTTTGTTGGGTTTAAGTACTTGCATTATCAGTACCTACATATGAGTAATACAAATCTCAAGTTAATCCGTTGACTAAACATTCTTATTGTACATGTATTTTTTTATTACCAGCGCTTTCGGAAAGACTATCATTGCGAAGAAGAATGTGGCAAGAAACTTGGCACAAAGTAATTTTCTCGAAACATACCACCAGACGACCAGATGGCCTAGTGGTTAGAGAACCTGACTACGAAGCTTGAGGTCTCGGGTTCGATTCCCTTGTCGGGGCAGATATTTGTATGAAAAATACGAATGTTTGTTCTCGGGTCTTGGGTGTTTACTATGTATTTAAGTATGTATCTAACTATATAATTATATTTATCAGTTGCTTAGTACCCATAACACAAGCTTTGCTAAGCTTACTTTTGGACTAGGTCAATTGGTGTGAATTGTCCCGTGATATTTATTTATTATTACAATTGTAACTATTAATTAAAAGCTATCAAAATAAAGTAATACAGATAAAAAATATAAATTACAGGGACGAAAGAAGTATAAAAACTCATTTTATTGTTGTCTTGATCCAACATAGCATAGGTAGTGAAAATATTAAGTAACTAGCTATGTAAGCGTCCGAATAAAATATAAAATTTTAAACGCACTGGGATCCGACCAGAATAAAACTGAAAATTTATATGCGATCAGTTTATGGGATCGGACCGGAATAATACCTACGTGTATTCGTTTGGACAACAATAATTATTTATAAGTAAATTGGAACTACCATTATTGATCCCTGGCCATTGGTTAAGATGGCATCGTTCGAAGCGGTTTCGCAAGCTATCTTATATCGACTGAATATATTATTGGGGGTCTTTATTTTAAAACGCCGATGAATAGATTAAAGTACTGTTAATGTGAAAACGTTATACTGTTGTGTGTGAAAGAACGCAGATGGGAATCGGTTTTGATTTTATTAATCGGTGTAAGTATTGAAACTTGAAGCAGTCTGGGTATTAAGTACGTTTATGGCAATGTCAGTAGATACAGCACTGGTCACGAATTTGAGAAGGTTTTAAATGCTGAATTTTAAGTAACTTATTTTATTACTAACAGAGTTCTAGAGTACTATACTTGTTTTCCATTTAAATTTTCTGTTTAAAGTTTTTTAATGCAGTTGAGCTTTAATTTTATTTTAATTATTTTTTTGTACTTTTTAATTGATTGTAAATAGTTACGTCGGGAAAGCTATTTTTATATCCTATTGAATATTCGTATAGTATCGCGATTTATGGATCTCCCACAGTTGGGTACAGGCCTCCTCTTGGAATGAGAGACTTGGGCCGTAGTTCCGACGTGGAGCCAGTGCAGATTGGAAATTTCACGCACACTATTGAATTGCTTCGCAGGTTTCCTCATGATGTTTTCCTTAACCATAAAGTTCGTGGAAAATTTTGAAAAAACTGAGCCACTGGGTCAACTCGGCTTTTTTTATAGATAATTTAATTTATGGATCTGTCCTCGTACAGTCACTGCATTGCACTGCAAAAACAGACGTCGGTAACGGTTGACTTTGACCATGAAATTTTAAATGATGTAGCCATAACAAAATATTTATTCTCTATTGCCATAATAAAAGCAATGTTGCAATTTCAGAAAAATACAACATCGCACCATAAAGATTTATAGTGGCACGGAGAAAAATGTGCGCAAACTTTTTCCCGGTTTTTTTTTTATTCACCACGCGATTTTTAATCACCCCGTTTTACGTACTCACATTAGTTTTAAATAACTTTTAGTACCTATGAATATTTATGAATCTCGAGGTCTTTATATTGTTTTTGGTTTACCTGTATACTCATTAATGTACGACTGTATGTGTTCTTAAAATAATAAATAAATAAAGATCTGCCACAGCAGAGCCTGCAAAAAATCTGACACGTCCCGGCCCTAGAAATAGAGTCTTATCAGATATTTATGCACGTTTTGTAGTGTCAGATATTGGTGTTGGTCACACGACATGTTTTGAAAACATCTTGGTGTTTATTTTTGCAGTTAAAGGCGCTAAACCCACAATTACCCTGACCACTATAGGCAAACCGCTACTTAATTAATTAAACCTTATCGTATTTCTTGTAATCTCTATAGAATTTCGCATCCCACTTTTCTTAACACCGCATTGTTATCAGAGCGTCATCACAAAAACTTGCGCCTCGCCGACAAAAGCCGATACACTAACATTTCTGCGGAGGAATCCGACGGAACCTTCCCTCATTAACGCTTCTCCTGGCCATCTCTAAATCACATTCGAAAAACATCGCAAATCGTCAAAAAAATACACTCAAAAAGCCACTGTACCAATTCAGCAAACGGCTGTAATTTCAACTGTGCGTCAACTGCGAATTTCAACAGCGTAAGGTCACATCTACTGTATTAAGCGTCATCATTGCGAAGTATATTCTGTCGGTAAAAGCGTATGCCTCATTTTTCTTTAAAATTACAATGCGAGTTAGGACATTCTTCGTCTGCTGTAGCTTAATTAAACACGGGACCAAACGTCGTAACAACCGTAACAATTCCTTTGACTTTCAAACTTGTTTTATGGTCTTTAAGTCAAATTTTGTCCCAGTTTTTCCCTGGTGGTTACACTTTGGCGACATTGTCGCGTCTGTACGATGCGCGATTAGTGTTTTTGCCCTCACGCCGTAATTAGAGGCTATCGGCGGCGCGTATGAAGACATAAATAAAACGAGAACGTTGAATTAGCGCGCTGAGCGCACCCGCACACTTGAAATTTCGAGCATCGATCGTGGAAGCCGATTTCTTACGATCGCAACTATCTTGATGGTTGGACGGCGATCCGGGCGGAGGATCGATTTTAATTTTCATGTTTTTTTTTAAAGATGGAAAATAATGGTCCTTCGAACCGGATTTTGATGATTATTTGTATTAGTAAGCTGTTTTACAGTCACGTGTGCGTGGTATCGCATAGTGGATTAACATAACTTTTTTTTAAAAGATAGAAAACAAACAGACGAGGGGGTTGACCTATCACCGCTGCCCATGGAAACGCATAACATAAGTAGAATTATGGATGCGTTGATGGCACGTAATACGAGTATCTATACTGTAGCTATCTGTACTGTGTAGCTAAGTCTATGCAACAAATATGTGCTTATGCAGCTTCTCTACCTCCACACTTTAAAAACCGGTGCGTGACGAAGGTTATAACAATAATAATTGATATAATCCAACAATTGATATAACTTTAATTTGCTATAATGCAATTTATCTTAAAAACCAAACTTATTTTTATTGTTATTAATTCTATTTGATGTAGGTACTTTGGGTTAGGCTAGGTTTATTTTATAAAAAAGTTCTGTGAAGCTCCTATCCTTTGAAATTATACCAAATGTTGTTATATCATTTGATATTATGTCAAATGTTGCTATACCGATCTTTACACACCCTGTATAAACACACACATTACACAAAACCACCTGTAAGTATCACTACCACCAAACTACGAGTACACTGACGTGTATTGAACACAACCAGAACTCTAAGCATTCTGAAACAATTTGCGGTTCAGTGTACAGGAGACACAAGATTTCTATATTTTTCACTTGACCGTACTTCTAACTGCTTTATTAGCTACTTAGCAACAATAGAAAATTATTCATGTATGAATATCATGCGCCAGCGCCCTCGGGCGGAACGTTACTTAAACAATCTGCATACACATAATTAAATGAGTTTCCTAATACCGGCATTCTAGTTAATCATATACGTATGCAAATGGACTCATTAACGCGGCTGCAGTGTTGGGTAATCTTCGATTTTTTAGGGTGCACATCAACCGCCTGTCTTAACCTGAGGCCGTACCGTTTAACACCTTCAGTCCCGGGAACCAGCGGCGGCCTTACCCATTGCGAGGCTCCGGCCGGCAGGTATTTCGTGAAAAGTATGTGATGAGAAAATATAGTTAAAAAAAAAATATTTTTTAATTGGCTTGAGTTGTTGCGCGGGGCCCCTGCAAAAACGAGGTCCCGGGCTATTGCCCTGTTCGCCACCCCCTAAGGCCGCCGCTGCCAGGAATGATCCACTAAGCTCTTACGCTATGCCTACGCATATCCCACAGCAGTCACTTCTATGCCAGTGACACGTATACGTGTCACAGACGTAATACATTCCGGTGCCGGAGCCAGTGCTAGTGACTCATGTCGTGTCAAAATGATTCGTACCTTCTAAACACTGAGCGTAAGGCGCGTAGCGTAAGGGCTTAGTGGAACGTTGCCAGAGCCGAATGCGATCCACAAGCTCTTTCGCTAGGCATAGCGTATATCCCACAGCAGTCACTTTTATGCCAGTGACACGTATACGTGTCACAGACGTAATACATTCCGGTGCCGGAGCCAGTGCTAGTGACTCATGTCGTGTCAAAATGATTCGTACCTTCTAAACGCTGGCATAGCGTAAGGGCTTAGTGGAACGTTGCCAGAGCCGAATGCGATCCACAAGCTCTTTCGCTAGGCATAGCGCATATCCCACAGCAGTCACAAATACGTGTCACTGGGGCCTGAGCATCTCTTTCCATCCTCGTCTTATGCCGTTTGACAGAAAAAAGTGGTGAAAACGATTGTAATTCGAGGTGTGCTAGATAACAGTCAACTTCAAGGAGTCACTATTGCGAAATTGCCTAAAAAAGTACAAATACTGTTTCAGAAATAAATTACATAATGCCAAATGAAAATTATGAAAAACGACACTGGTCAGTACAAGACTGGACATATACAATATGCGTGTAAAAACACTCTAATGTTATTATTGTAGAATAGCAACATTTTTAATTTTAAGAAAAAAACATAGGTTTGTCTATGTTTCCTTTTTTTCTCTGCTCAGCCTTCCTATTCGCTGGCTGTGCTTTGTGCATTTTTATTTAAAATTACTTCAATAAAGTGATTCTAGTCCTTCCTTCCTTCTGTAAAAAAGGTTGCCTGGAAGAGATCGCTCTTAAGCGATAAGGCCGCCTATTGCTTACCTTGTATTTTTTTCTCTGTGTATCTGTTTTATGTATCGCTTACTATTTCTGGTGTACATACAATAAAGAGTCTTTGTATTGTATTGTATTGATTGCATTGTGATTTATGCCAATACCTATCTTGCATTTGTATTACACAGACACAATAATGACAAATTAAATTCGGACAAACGATAGTTAACCGATTTATGGTTAATTCCATCATATCAGCATGCATCATGACGGTCATGATGGATTAGTGTCGAAACATCGGGAGTCTAAGTTGTAACTAGCAAAATTGGCATGCCCGTGACTTCGTCTGCAAAAAAATCGTCTACTACCGTCCGTTCGCAGGAAATCAATTTATTAGCTGTTCCTGTTGCTGAACGGCTCAGTATAGACCATACATAAATCATATTCACTGTTTCAGATTTGTAATATTAACAAGTAGAGTAATATTGATTGATTATTAAGTATGTTAGGTACTTTCGCATAAATTATAAGCCACGAAGGAAATAAATACTTTAGCATCTCACTATTTACGCGCATCGTAAATTGCGCGACCTCTATGCAACGAGTTGTCAGTTCATTGTGCCGTCTATCAGCCTTGTCAGCTAAAATTTCCAGTGGATATATAATGAATTATGTGTGCAGTGCTCGAAAGAATTATGTTATTACCTATTTCCAGCGCTTTTATTATTAATCAAAATAATTACTTTATTATGACAGTTCACAATTACATAAATTCGCACAACACGTTCACAAACCGCAATTCTAACACATTGTAAGTACGTAGTCTTAATAATTATTGCATAATTGCTATGGAAATAGTTGTAATGGAGACCACATGCGACCGTTGCGTGGATAAAATTCACTAGTTGGACAACGACATCGTGAACGAAGCGTAATCATTAAGACATCGTGGCTTGGGGCGGCAGTGTTCAAAAACGAATACTGGTTATCAGGCTGAATTATGATAAGTATTTAAACGTGTTCACATAATTACTTTAATTCGCAGTTACTCCCAAACACAGCTGGAACTGTGCTTGTAATAATTCTTAATAATTGCTTATAATTGTTGTAATGGAACTCTAGATGCGACATGCTAAAAAAAAAAACATTTTTAATTCAAGTTTTTTTGCTGTCTGTGCTTGCATTCTCATCAAAACTGCATTTTTCAAGTCGCTGCCATTAACTGTTGAGGAGTTCTGTCCTGCGGAGACGATCCTGGCCGGACTATCAGGATGTCACTGTCAGATTATTGTATTATCACCATGATTAACATAAGTATGCTAAAATTCAAGTCAATCCCACCACTTGAAAGTAGGTCAAAATTAGCTTCCGAGATTTGACCCAAACTGTTTATTTGTTTGGGTCAAATCCAGTGGCATAGCCAGGTAAACAAAGGCCCTGGGGCAAAAAAAAAACTAGGGCCCCAACTAAACTATTTAAAGTCCGGGCCCTGGGCCCCGGGCACTGCCCCGTCTAGCCCTCCGGTAGCTACGCAACTGGTCAAATCTAAGTTAAGCTAAATAAAAGCTTTTAAAAACACAATCTCGATTGATCGGCGCTTCTAGAGACCTAAGAGCTGACGCGTACTACCTACCTATCCAAACCTTACCTACCTATTCCAAAAACCTACTATGTTTTAGTACTGGGGTAAGTTACGTGTCAGCTCTTGAGTCACTCAATTAATAAAATTACATACAAGATGCACCATGCTAGCCGCTCGGTAGCTGGGGGTGTGAAATCGATCACGTAGATCGCACGTGACGAGCGCCGGCGCAGCGCCGGGAACACTGTTGGCACAACAGCGGTGGTCTTATCTTCATTTATTAGATACTTATCAAACTCGAAAATTGTACTTTCCGATTTTTAGGGTTCCGTAGCCAAAATAGCGAAAAGGGAACCCTTATGGTTTCGCCATGTCTGTCTGTCTGTCCGTCTCCGGCTTAGTTTAGATAGTTTAGAGGTTATTAGTGCTAGAAAGCTGTAATTTGGCATAAATATAATATACCCTACCGAATAAATATAACATAATAGAATTATTTACCGTACAGGCCCAATCCTACTAGACACTGGCAAAATTGACCTCCGATGGACAGCACCATATTTAAAACAGTAAAGTAAAGTAATCTGTATTACCAAAAACCAATAGCTCAATACAAACTAAGAAAGAACAAACAAAAAATAACTAATCCATACTTAATATTATAAATACAAAAGTGTGTTTTTGTATGTTTGTCCGTCTTTCGCGTCGAGAGGGAGCGACGGATCGACGTGATTTTTGACACGTAAGGCCTAAAGAGTGACGTAGGCTACTTTTTATTCCGGAAAATGTACAGTTCCCGAGGGAACAGCGTGCGATTTCGAATTCCACGCGGGCAAAGCCGCGGGCAAAAGCTAGTTTTAGAATAAAATAAGTAAAAACTACACTGTAAACACTGAGAAAGTTAAGCTAAGCTTTCTGCTAGGTTTGGCAATGGGTCCTAATCTCAGCGTTTGCTAGGCGTGACCAGCGCTAGTTTTCAGTTGTATTTTAAAAAAAATTTGTATAAGTGTTATAACTCTTTGATTTTCTGTTATAAAATAAAACCCAAGTACGATATTATAGTTTTCAGACTGGTGCATAAGATGGACAATCACTAAAGAAAATAAACTAATTATATTTTCTTTTATCTACAGACAAGCCTTTATTTGTTAAACTTTAGTTTTTTTAACTTGTTATTAATATATAGGGTTAATAACTGAAATAGACGGTTTCATAGCCCTCAAACGCGAACTACTATCATCATAAAACGGCATATAATCCACGGCGATGACATTTAATTGGTCCGTATGTACAAAAGCACCGTCAGCCCTATCAATTAGTGTTATAGTCATTCATTAATACAATTGCTTTTAATTACGAGGCAATGCAGCTTAAAGACACGCCGAGTGTTACTTAGTGCCTCTTGATCGGCGTAATGTCGGTTTGTTTTCTTATGACGTGTCTGCAATTAATTTTAATCTATTTAAGGATTATATGTGTTTTTAAGCCGTGGTGGCAAGTGGTTTGAGCTATGGCCTCTCAAGTAGAGGATCGTGGGTTCAATTCAAACCCTGGCTCGCACCCGCACCTTTCAGTTTTTCAAAATTCAAGTGCGAAATTACATTTAAAATTTACCGCGGTCAAGGAAAACATGGTGAGGAAACCTGCACAAACCTGCGAAGGAATTCAATGGAGTTTGTGAAGTCCCCGATCCGCACTGGGCCCGCGTGGGAACTATGGCCCAAGCCCTCTCATTCTGAGAGGAGGCCTGTGCCCAGCAGTGGGACATGTAAAGGCTGAGATTATGATGATAATGTATTTTTTTAATTATTAAATTACTTATTCCGACTTTTTACAGTTGGACGGACATGTGTAAGAATGAACATGAAATTTTACACAACTTAAACATCACGCCTGTATTCCCAAATGGGGTAGGCACAGAGCACACGAAACTTTACCGCTTCGGAGCCACTTTTAGCATTTTTAGGTTTTAAGTTTGACAAAAACGGTACAATAGTGACAGGTTGCTAGCCTGTCGCCTACGGTATACCTACACCTATATCCTCAGTCGCCTCTTACGACATCCACGGACGAAATGGAGACGTGTAATTCTAACCCGACACCACACGGGTATGAAATTTTACATGTTCGTGATATAATGCAAACGAACACCACTATGTAATTTTTTGGAAATCTAATGGAGAATTTAGTAAAATCTAATGGTTTGTGCAAGCGAAACCTAGGGTAAAGATTACGTAAGTTCGCGGTACTTTGACCCATTGGAGGGTTACTTTGACCCAAATGAAAACCACATAAAAACTTGAAATAAAACGTAAAATAAAGACATACAAACGTGATCGATCAATTAATATCTAACACATGGCTAAGAGCCATATTCTCAAAGCAGTAATTAAACTAGGACCGAGTTAATCTCAAGGGCCAAAGTTACCCTTTAGGGCCAAAGTACCCCGACCTTACGGTAGTTCAAAATATTTATAGACAAAACCGGACGGGCAGTATCTACCCTTTCCATTCTTCTATTCGCTATTGGTGCAGACGGCCACACACATTATAATTACGCAGATAGAATTATAAACTCCGATAACTATCGGACAGTTACTTGTGTATTCTAAAGGTAACTACTGTTCGATTATGAAGAAATTATCGCGTGTATTTTTTCTTATCTACTTGTACGCGACTTCCTGCTTACACTATTAGTTTAATTGAATTAGTTTTTATAAGCTCTTTCTAAATTACAATGTTCGTAAGTTTGTGTGAGAGACAGAATTTGTCCATTTAATTCTTGCAAGACAATTTTAATTATTTCCAGCGATTCAATTTGGTACGAACAAATTAGGTGCCAATAAAAACAGCGCTGCGGCTTGCCGTAACATTATGCTGAGTGGGGTCCACTTTATACTATTCGATGTTATTATTATTTTTATCTCTCCATCTAATTTTCATGGGCATCGAATATGTGTATATAAATGTTTCTCTCTCTCTCTCTCTCTCTCTCTCTCTCTCTCTCTCTCTCTCAATATTTTGAGATCAACAGCTATTAAATATGATTGTACTTAACTTCACGATATCTTCTAAAAATTCACGCTAATCATACAACATTATAACAAACTACATTGTTCACTTGTTCGAAAGTGTTACAAATCAGACGATGATTTTATATCTGGAAATAAATCTTTTCAATGTTTTTGTCAATTGTTTTAAAAAAAGTTTTTCGAATCCTCAAAGTTAAATAATAGTGTTTTTTTCTCTCAAATTAAAGGGGTAATTTGAAACAAAACACTATTATTTATTAGACTCATATGCTTCGAGCATGGAGTCCCAGGAGTCCCCCCACTTAGCCCCCTTTTTTCGCTGCCTCCTTGATCTTCACTGCAGTTTTTTCCCCAAACATATTAAAAATCGATTACATTCGTATGACATTTACAGGTACTCCTTCGTATTCCAAGCTGGATCTGTCAACTGACCCTTACTTTGCCCCTGTAGGGTTGACAACTCACTGGACGACAGATAATCCTTAGAAAACATTTACGCTTCGGTTTTTTAAGCAGTAAGTATAAATGGTAAAACAAACTCAACTTGTATTTTTATTGAAAAATGTTTTTATTAAATGTAATCCCTTGCAGTAACTAAATTGTTATGAACTATTATGTAATACTAGTCGTTGCCCGCGACTCCGTCCGCGCAAAATTCTTTTATCGCTATCCCGCAGGAACTATGTATTTTTCCGATATAAAAACTATCTTATGTCCTTCCCCTGGACTCAAACTATCAGTATACCGAATTTCATCTAAATCGGTTCAGTGTTTTAGACGTGATGAAGTTACAAACAAACAAACAGACTTACAAACTTTTGCATTTATAATATTACTAGTCGTTACCCGCGACTCCGTCCGCGCAAAATTCGTTAATCGCTATCCCGCGGGAAGTATGCCATTTTCCGGGATAAAAACTATCATACAAACTATCTGTATACCGAATTTCAGGTAAATCGGTTCAGTGCTTTAGACGTGATGAAGTAACAAACAAACAAACAAACAAACAGACAAACAGACTTACAAACTTTCGCATTTATAATATTAGTTAGATAGTGATACAGTCATTTATAATTACGTTCTTTTTTTGATTTTCAGTAACTTTAAGGAAATATCCAACAGGTCAATAAAATAAAAATACTTTCTCTAAGAAACCAGTGCAATGGCCTCACTCTTGCTGTTTAAAAGATACTTCTGTAAAAAAAAACTTAATTTAATTTATCATGTGCGTTAAAATAGTGTAAAAGGATCTTAATTTACGACGTAATATTTTTAGTCTTGTTCCAAAATTGTATTGATTCTAAAAATACATATTTGGCAAAAAATGGTTTAAAAAAGTTAGTTTGATTGTTTTCTATCTTGTGTCACGTCAATGTTTCTCTTCACGTAGGTATGTGAATCTTGCAGTTGAATAATTTACAATTAGGTAGGTACTGTGGACTCAATATATTATATATTTATATATATATATTTTTATTATTTTGTATGAAAAAAATTATTCCTGGCCAGGTCAGATTATTTAAGTACTTATTAATTTCTATTAAAAGCCACCACCATGGTATAGTACTTTAGTAATTAGATAGGTAACAAAACTTTTTCATGAGCTAGCAACCCTGCCTAGCGCCTCCCCTCAATCGATCTAATTTATTGGAAACTGGTTTAACTGTAATACATGTCAAACGCAAACTCACCGGTCAGTATAGGACGCGTTTGATTTGCGTTTACAATAGCGTTTAGGGATCAATGAGACTTGAAAACCCATCAAAAACGCCTCAGACACCACTTGGGGTAGGAATTTTTTCATTTTTACCTAACATTGGTACCTACCCAATTTTTTTTATTTCCAGCCGTTATTTCCGTATTTGATGAAACCAAATTGCCAACTATGAACTCTGGACCCTGTGTTGTGTAGAAGGCAAGGCGGAGGGAGGGGGAACTATATTTTTGCTGCATTCGTTCGTCGCTATCCCGCGGGAAATTCCTTGTCCCGGATAAAAGTACCCTATTGTCTTCTTCTTCTCTTCTTCTAGTGCCTCTCCAACTAGTGAAGGCTGGCAGTCAGCTCCGCGTACTTCTCCCGGTCTTTGGCGAGGTTGAAAAGCTCCGCGGCACTGTGATTCCGGTCCACTCCCGGATATTGCACAGCCACGATTTCTTCCTACGTCCAACAGCTTTTCTTCCTATTCTCTTCCTCGATGTATAAATCATATCATTAATACTATATCCCGCCAAAATTGGTTCAGCAGCTTGAAACATCGTAGTAATTTCAATTTTAGCAATAATTTGCTTGCCCTTAAGTTCCGGGATTTAATAAATACTAGCTGTTGTCCCCGACTCCGTCGGCCTAGAATTCGTTTGTCGCTATCGCTATCGATAAAAACTATCCTATGTCCTTTCCCGGGACTCAAACTATCTGTATACCGAATTACATCTAAATCGGTTCAGCTGTTTAAACGTCAAGAGGTAACATACACACAAACAGACTTACAAACTTTCGCATTTTTAACATTAGTGGGATACAATAGCTTGGCTGTTAAAGTAACAGAAACTGTCAAAACGCGAGGTCTCATCTGACTCACTTTAACTTATTAACGTGACCTTTCTTTGATATCTTTAATTACTCCACGATCCCTTTCACAACCTCCTTTGTAACAGCAAACTAATTAACTCTCGAAACACCGAAATATTCACTTATAAATCCTTAGATATCCCATCTAAATAAGATTTCACTCCATCCAACCCAGCGACACCAAATGGAGACGAAATAACCTACACAAACTTGCGCCGGGCACTTTGGTTCTTAACCTTTCATACGACCCGTCCACTCACCTGTCTTTCCTAAATCCGGGATAAAACCCTGTTGCCCATCCCTTTCACACTCATGGAAAAGTCATTGGGGAGAAAGAGACTTGATGCATCAAAATTGTATGACCATAGTTTGTTACACAGAAGGGTCTCTGTAAATAAAATTGAATATTCAGAGAGGCGTCGCGAAATCACAGTTATCTCGGCTCTGATGGACTTACTGCCCTTGCCCTTATTACGTGTGGTATAACGCTATGAAGTTATCGCTTTCATAGCAATTATAATAGTGACTCTCCTTGAGGTGTGGGTACTCATGGGAGGTGGTGATCCATTTCCTATCAGGTGATGAGATGAACCGTATTGCTCTTTTGCCTCCCTCTCATAAATAAAACTAAATTGTAACTGTCTGCTGTAAATTGCACCACCTGCTAAAATGTATCCTATTGTAAAGGTTGTCTGGAAGATAGGGCTCTAGAGATAATGTCACCTATTGCTTACCTTGGCAATTTCTGTGTACTGCTTACTATGTTATGGTGTTCAACTATGTTCTGTCTGTATTTGGATTGTCATCCAACTTACATATTTGTTATATATAAGTATGTTAAATTTCAAGTCAATACAAAAACTGAAGTGAATCAAAATTAACTTGCAAGATGGTACCCAAACAAAAAACAACACAAATAGCGCAAGCTACAAAAAGCTTGTAAAAATATACATCTTTGAGTTTCTTACCGGAATCTTCTCAACAGAGATTGCTCCTAACCCTGTAGATTTTTCAAATCCTGTAGTTGTAGCCTAAATTGAATAAGTATATTTTGACTTTGACTTTCATCTTTAGCAATAACGTAAACGCTATGCTTTGATAGTACATCAGTCACGTAATAGATCCCTTGGACTAAGCCAGGCCCTTCTCAGTCAGTAAATTAAATTTGGCCACGGCGGGCGTTGACAGCAGTTCATTTTTCTGCCGGGATCGAGACACCGCGGATTGGAAAATCAGTGTTTTGAAGTTGAATAAATGAGGTTAGGAGTTAGTCGGAGAATAGGACGGAGTGGAGGAGATTAGGAGAGGGTTACATCCAGCAGTGGATAGATCCATCTCAGAACGAGAGGGCTTTGACCATAGTTCCTACGCCGGCCCAGTGCGGATTGGGAACTTCACACGCACCATTGAATTGCTTCGTAGATTTGTGCAGGTTTCCTCACGATGTTTTCCTTCACCGCAAAGCCCGTGGTAAATTTCAAATGTAATTCCGCACATGAATTTCGTAAAACTCAGAGGTGCGAGACGGGGTTTGAACCCATGACCCTCTGTTTGAGAGGCGATAGGTCAAACCGCTAGGCCACCACGGCTTCCAACTAGGCCACCACGTGGATTGATAAAGCCTGAAAAAGAAGAAGAAGAGGGAGAGGAGTTAGTCTTTGGTGTTTAGGCTTTTTTCTACCAGAGATTTGCGAGGTATGTGTTTGTCATAAACCAATAGAAACCCTTAATTTATCTATCCTCGCTCAGCACATCTCTAGTGAAAACAGTTCAGCGGAGCGAAGATAGGTAAATGAAGCGTGTCTATTGGTTCAAGACAAACATATTCTTCACCACGCTTCCTCGGAAATCTCTGGTGGAAACGCAGCCTTAGGCTATTCGGAAAACATAGAAAAAACCACAGGATTAGAAGATTAGAATGTAGAACCCATAAAAACCAGTAACTCCCAAAAAGTAGCTAGTATGTTGCTGTTTAAGGGACCGAAATAAAGATTTTCTTGAATGTCCCGATGTGCCCTATCATCACCATCATCTCAGCCGTAGGACGTCCACTGTTGGACATAGGCCTCCCCCATAGACCTCCAGTTGCTTCGGTTGGCGGCCTGCATCCACCGTGAACCCGCGCGTGCCTTATACTCGTACTAACTTTGAAATGGGGACCCTGATGATGGGTACCCCTGATGTGAGGATGTGACACACGTATCGCATAAACTTTTTTTAGCATAACTAGGCGTTTTCAACACAAAGTGAACCGTTTCTTTTTTTAGATTTTTTTATTGGTTTTTTTTTATACAACTGGATGGCAAACGAGCAAGTGGGTCTCCTGATGGTAAGAGATCACCACCGCCCATAAACATCTGCAACACCAGGGGTATTGCAGACGCGTTGCCAACCTAGAGGCCTAAGATGGGATACCTCACGTGCCAGTAATTTCACCGGCTGTCTTACTCTCCACGCCGAAACACAACAGTGCAAGCACTGCTGCTTCACGGCAGGATTAGCGAGCAAGATGGTGGTAGCAATCCGGGCGGACCTTGCGCAAGGTCCTACCACCTGCAAACGTGGTTCTTCCTACTCAGAATCAAGAGCACAATCGATTTCGATAGTTTAAAAAATGTCCCAAAAGAATTTACAGTTTTGCGACGTTTTTTTCATAGGCGTGACAAAGCTGTCTCATAAAATTTTGTATGAAAAAATGGGGTCATTTTTTTAAACGATCGGAATCGATTGTGCTCTTGATTCTGAGTAGGAAGAACCATATTTTTTCCAAAATTTCAAAAAAAAAAGAAAGTACACTTTTTTTTAAACGCCCAACGACTAAACAACTAGGTACAACTACTATGTGGTAGTGGTGATAGATGGGTTTGTGTGTGTTGCTATCATATGTGCAACATATGTTCAGAATGTCACATATTTTCAATGTCAATAAAAACATTTAAATCAACTGTGACGTTAAGTTTTAGTTAGTTTAATGTAGTATTAAGCTTATTTCATCTTGCATGCTCCTTTAGCCACATTATGATTGTTGTGGACAGTTGTAGTTAAGTTACTTACAAACTTTGGTTTTGTAAGTAGTATAAATGTGTCAATTACAATAGTACCGTAAACTGCTTCAACTTTGCCTTCTGGCCCCAACATTGCCTGATACGGTTTAGAGTCGATAACTTAGCACCCTTTAGGTTTTTAAACTTTTATCCCCCCGTAATAATAATTCCCGTGTAGATAAAAGCGTAAAACCTATAAGAGTGCTAAGTTATCGACTCTAAATCGAGTCAGGCAATGTTGGGGCCAGAGGGCAAAGTTGAAGCAGTTTACGGTATCTGTTTGAAATTTGTAACTGTTCCTAATAAATAAATAAATAAGGTCGCGGGTGAGAAAATCAATTGTTTCAGTGCATTGACACACATAAATGACTCTTAAGCTTCAACAAACAAAAACATTTTGACAGCCCTACTCGCACACACACAACCTTATGTCAACAGTATCCGCGTGGCGTTTTAGCTTGTACAAACACCGCGCACACTTAAGCACTACGCTAGGGCTGTCCCTTTGTCTTACGCCACTCGATTAACGGCGGGTGACAATGGCATTGCGCTTTTGACATCAATGGGGCGTTTAGTACAAGTGGCGAGTGGATGGCAAACAAGTGTTAAAGTTAATTTTTAATGAGTAAACTGGATAAAGGCTAGCAGAGGGTGGTTTATTGATTGGAGAATATTGACTTAAATTTGTAGAAAGATAACAAACGAATTTTGACGACCGAATAGCCTTGTGGTTAGAGACACTACGAAGCTTGAGGTCCCGGGTTCGATCCCCGGTCGGGGTAAATATTTGTACGAAAATACGAATGTTTGTTTTCGGGTGTTAGGTGTTTATTATGTATTTATCAAAATATTTAAGTTTGTTTGTTTGTGTGGTGTCAGGTTAGAATTACACCTCTCCATTTCTTCTGTGGATGTCGTAAGAGGCGACTGAGGATATAGATTGAGGTATACCGTAGACAACAGGCTAGCAACCTGTCACTATTGTACCGTTTTAGTCAAACTTAAAACCTAAAATTGCTAAAAGTGGCGCCGAAGCGGTAACGTTTCGTGTGCTCTGCCTCCATTTGGGAATACAGGCGTGATATTTGTGTGTGTGTGTGTGTGTTTATGTTTGTTTATGCATTGCCCAATACCCACACACAAGCTTTGCTTAGTTTGGCACTAGGTGTCAATTATCCCGTAATATTATTAAAAAAAAAAATTTGCAAAGGAACTCAATTGTCAGTATTATTGCCGATATCTTTTATGTATTACATATATCGTTATTAATACCTACCGTTAAACGAGCAATTCTTGTAGGTATATTTATTTATTACGGAAACGGCAATGACGATTTTGATGGGGGTTATCTGTGCCCTATCTCACGAAGCTACAAGTTACAATTTACAAGCGGTAGTCTTTGTTTAACAGTATGCGTTGAAAAGAGATTACCGCTTGTAAATTGCTTCGTGAAATGGGGCCCTGGTCGATTCCGTTATCCTTGCAAAAGTTGTTACAATCACTTGACAGTGTTTGCAGCCTTGTAGGGTTGGTGCTCGCGGTAGCAATCGCGCAGTGATCGAACACTCAATCCGGCGGAGAGAGATTTGCCCGCTAACAGAGGGCGTGACACCCCTACCACGAAACTGAATGTTCATTCCGTGGATTTTAAGATGCTGTATCGCAAAAGGAAAGACAGTTTCCTGTCTGCACAGTTATCTGCATTATCATCTGCCAAAGCGGAGCATGAAAAATTTTGCCAATTTAAGGCTGCCAAAAACTTTAAGTGAACTAAAATAATTTCCTTGCTCACCCGCGACCTTACAATAGCTAAGTGTTCAAGCAGTTCCTCCACCTCCACACTGTAAGAACACACACAAATCACACAAACCCATCTATCACCACCACCACACTACACTAGGAGTACACGGGGAGTTACAGTGACAAGTTAGAACGGTGGTTGTGGTTCGTTAGTCTAACAACTGGTAGCATGGTGTACGGTTGTGTCACTCTGAAGATGAGCTCTGGTTGAGTTCGAAACGCGTCAGTGTAGTGTGGTGGTGGTGATAGATGGGTTTGTGTGATTTGTGTGTGTTCTTACAGTGTGGAGGTGGAGGAACTGCTTGAACACGCATATTTTTTTGCATAAGCTTAGCTATCGTAAGGTCGCGGGTGAGCAAGGAAATTATTTTAGTTCATTAATATGGACCTCCGCAAAGTAACGCCTGATTCAATAAATTATTTAAAAACTTTAAGGTTTCAGTGAAAAATATGGCAAACGAAGATTCGGACAAACATTACGGTACGACTAGCGAAAAGTATGCGAACATTGGTGCTCTTTTTTTCTTGTAGGTCTACTGGGCTTAAAAGTGAGAACCTCCCTCGTGGTAGGGGTCGGGGTCACACCCTGCCGTGAACGCATCCGATTAATCGATTACTCGTTAACCCACCGATTCTACTCGACACTGCCTGTAAACGAGCGGATTTTTTCCAATCAGCTGCAGATTTGAACCGAAAAATTAAACGATTTGACACGATTTGCTAGATTTTTTGAATAATAAGGTCAATGATACTGTAAAACAATAGTTCTAAGATTCGACTCTACCAAATAAAAAACGATCAAGTGCGAGTCGGACTCGTGCACCACTCTTACTTGAGGTATCCCATCTTAGGCCTCTAGGTTGGCAACGCATCTGCAATGCCCTGGTGTTGCTGCAATGGGCGGTGGTGATCTCTTACCATCATGAGACCCACTTGCTCGTTTGCCATCTAGTTGAATAAAAAAAAAGATGGTTCTGTATAAATTCGTAGGTAAGAATTGAATATCCAGTGTTAGTAGGTAGAGCCCCATTACATATTTATGCGAATGTGAGTCGTAAAATTTGCTGTATAGATTTTTGGGGACCCTGTGAAGGATGTAGGATATATAGGATGTTCTCGCAAGCGCACAATAAATAGATTCTACACAGACGAAATCACGGGAAAAACTAGTAGGCTACAAAAATATAACTTTTTATCCGACCAATCGGTCGTTCAACCCGCACATTGAGTCCATTGCAGCACTCTCATTAAGGTATATCTCATTAAAATCACTTATTTATATCCTTCGCATAGCGCCATATAGCGCGGTAATGCCACCTGCCGGCGCGGAGCGGAATCAAAGCGAATACGTGTGTCCGCACCTAGTCGTGATTACGGGGGCCCAAGTTATGGGAGGCAACTACAAAAAGTCAGTCAGAATGAAAATATTATCTTTTTTAATTTAGGCTATAACAGCCACTTGTGAATGTTAAAGAATCGACCGGTTCGGAAAACCTTTGTTAAGAAGAACCCGGCAAAAAACTAACGAGGTACGTATATATTTTTTTAAACAGATCTAAAATGTTTATTTTTTGCCAGATTTAATACTTACTCTGTATTGATGAAGAGGGTGGTTTGATAGAGATTTGAGGGTACTTCTCGAGTTATTTTTCAGCTTTTAGTAAGTATATTGTCTATCTACTCGTAGGCAAATCATTTTTATCATTATTTTCAATAAAACCGTTTAGCTTTTTTACTTATTTTATTTTTAGTTTTTATTTCTGTACTTAATACTTCTCATAAATTAATCATAGTGTTCAGTGCCTACTTTACTACTTAGGGGATTATGAAAAGAATATATATTCCGCCATTTTGTTAGCGGCCATCTTGAATTTACAATGATACTGAATAATATTTAATTGAATAGAACTAAAGGTGCGTACCAAACAGTGGCGTAGCTACCGGAGGGCTAGAGACGGGGCAGGGCAATGCCCCGGGGCCCCCAAGCTCAGGGGGGACTTACAAACTATAAATTGAACTAGGTAGTGAACATTTCTCCCATATTCAGAATATTCGGAATACGTAACAAACGATTTTAAATAGTTTATTTGGGGCCTTATTTTTTTTTGTGCCCCAGGGCCTTTGGTTACCTAGCAACAGAACTGGGGTAAAATTAATATCACAATCGAGGAACAAACGAGTAATTATAATATTACCTCGGTTTGTTAGCGTGTTAAGTCCCGATTGTGGTAATTATTTTTTGCCTAGTGTGTTGTCTTAAAATCCGTACAATAATAAGTATAGGATATTTTTGCGTTATGGAATCGCTTTAAGCTCATCGCTCGCGCCCCCTGGCGGCTGTCACAGCCAAGAATCGCACTCTTGATTAATGTGGGTGACAGACGGACGCGGGCGCAGGTGAGCTTGCGCCTAATTGCGAGCTTTATAAAGCTCATTGTTGCGTTGATTAAACCTTTAATTTACAAGCTTTTGTTGGGAGAAAGCTTATTATGCGCGTTGGAGTCATTGTCGGTGTGTAATTTGAAATGAGTTCTTGTTGCATTGTGCAAAGTCGACCAAACTTTATGGTATTATTGTGTGTTATGAGGTCCCCCGTCGCGTTGTCTGTTTGTCTTATTTGGAGTGATCTCAAAAACAATGGAACTGTAACGAAAGTTCTCATGATCACGTGGGTATAATTTGCTCACTAAATTAGATATTTGTGTACTTAGTAAGTTAACTTTTGACGAACTTTTGTGAGTAATGCAATGTTCGTCCGATGCGCTACTATTTACCTACCACCTTATTTATCAATACTGCTGCTTCTCATACTTATATATTATTATAGTTATGTTTCAACATAGAGGGTAAGTTCACCAAAGAAATGGACCGATCAAGTGAAAGACTCGTCGTCCTCCAATTTCTAGACGTTTGTAAGATTGGATAGGAACCGGTGGAGGCAGGTTATCCGCCCCAAATGAAACGCTGATACTGACCACGATCCTCATACATGATGGACCGATCCAAGAGCCATCAGAGAGATAGAGGGGTACAGATCTATTGAATAATGTTTTTCCATCGTATTTTGTCGGAAAAGGTTGCCTTGCTTTTTCGACTAGCTTATTGAAGCTCCGGAAGTATCTGGTTCGAAGGACCAAATTCTATGTATATAATTAAAATATAGCTTTCTAATAGATAGAAGAAATTTACTAAATTATATTAAATTTACGCACACAAATAGCTGGTACAAAATTCGAAATCTGAATGAAAGAAAGTTAGTGTTGCCATCACAAGTTTACATAGGTAAAAAATACGTTGCTATGTACGTAATTGTATAAAATGAAGCTTAGTGATAATGCAAAAATACGAACTTTTACCGACAAAATATGATGGCTAAACATTACCTACAATTACTTAATCTATCTGCCATGATATTTGACCTAGTTACCACTAAACTGAAAACGTACCGTTAAACAAATACAAAATACACATTTAAAACACGATCCGCTCAAATACAAATAAGCTAAGACCCTAACAAAAGTAACCGATTGATACCATTAATACCGTAACAAAGTTTTTTAAATAATCTCATACCTTTAACTTTAATAAGCCTTCTCACTAATGCTCGAAGCATTTCGTATAACAAATCTGAATCCAATGAGTCTTTTCTATTCAAAGTCTTAACGCTTTCGGAGCTAAGACAGTTGAACGATATATGATGGGTCTTGTTAGTTTAAAATATCACAGTCAGATTGTTTTATTTTGTTTTTATTGTATTCAAAAGAGAAGTGTACAGTGTCTCGGATACATACAGTATGGGGCCCAGAACCGGGGTTAATATTAAAAACGGAGGCTCTGATCATCTTAGAAAACTTAACTTTTGTTTTTTTCTAACAAACTTAATCGCAAATTCGATGTACGCCATCCTACAACCCAACTGACGTCGCCTGTCACTCCTCTACAAATATGAAACATTTTGCTTTACATTGCTTCTTCGAATAAATTATGATAGGTTTTTCAAAGTCTTACAGAGACTTGGCAGCAACACTGGAGTTTCACATATACTATGACCAACCTCTCCTCCTTACAAATCTTTTTATTAATGACGAGTCTTCATCATTCAACATTTTGAGTTGTTTCAGTCAGACAGCCAACCAGTGGCGTAACTAAGTGGACAAGGGCCCGGGTGCATATAGAAAAAATCGGGCCCTCACCACCTCTTTCCACGTAGTATGAACTTATATTCAAAAACATTTCAAAACATAGAAAAGGGGCTCGAGCCTGCTCACAAGATTTTTTTTTGCTCCTCTTTTTTCAAAGATTAGGTTAAAGGGCCCCCTGAGCTCCTGGGCCCTGGTGCACTGCACCATCTGACCATACGATAGCTACGCCACTGCAGCCAAATTGAAAACAGTAATTTAATAGGTGTTTCAAAGTGCCTATCAAATGACGATTCTCGTTTCGAAAAGTTCTTGTTCTTCATTAAAGCACTCAAACGTATCCTTAAATTCCTTTTATATTATTCATTAAGTCCCTTTAAGTCCGAAGCTACGCGCCAACACTACACTAGTACTAATTATTCATTTCCCTTTGTTTTGAATGGAATGAAAGGGCGGGATCGGTTGTCTTCGCTCATTCATTGAGTGAACGAACAAATGAACGAATGGAACGCGATATGGCACAGCTAATGCTCGGCTACCACACCAACTTTTATTTCTTTCTAACTTATAGCTGCGTGAAAGGGAGAGATGCGTGTGTCTTGAATTTCCTTGGGCTATGGAATTGATATTCGTACTTATTGTAACTCAATACATGATGAACATAATGCGTGGATTATAATTATAAATACACCTTTTCATTAATTAGGAAACGCGGAGATCGCTTACTTATTGTTTCTAAGAATAAGAGGCGGAATTTTAGCCGTCAGTGGTTTTGTTTTTATTTGTTTATCATTGAACTGCCATCAATGCGAGAATAGAGTATTGTATTTTAAATTGAAATTGGCTTGCAATGTTTATTGGTTTGCAAATAGTGTCGTAGATGTAGCTGTATACCACGCGCCATATAAATCTGCCTAAAAGTTCATTACTTAATATTTAGTTTTGACGCATTTTTGAGATACATTTTTTATGCGACGTCTTTTATTACTCCCGGATTGTGTTCGAATCGCTTAACGGTATAGAGCCTATTCAATTATTGGAATTATACCTTTATAGTTTTTGTGGTACTAGTCGGGGCAATGAACTTTTAGGCAAAGTTAGGCGGCGGAAGGTATAGCTGGATGAATGAATGTTTTAACAGTATTCTGATCCAGCTACAGCGTAGAAACGTTGTTTTGTTGTTAGCACCTGAACTCATAAATGTGAAAATTAGTTAACAGCCATACATGAAATAGGTACCTACTTTGTCCGAAACGATAAAACTGTCAAACGGCTTATGGGTGAAACGACTAGATCCTGCATTAAATAATGACCACAATATCAAAATAGATGTCCAATCTTTATAGACACAGAATAGAAACTCGACAGGCGTCCAACACAAAACAATGTGCTCCCTCGCGACATCTCCCTCTGATTTCTTGCCCAATTAACAAGAAAAACAGCGGCCGATAATCCAGCATCCGACGGAGATGCATTATTACGATTTGACAGCAGAATAATACCGATGTCCAGCTTCAATCAACACCACACTCAAGCCTTATGCTTTTCTTATTAAGGTCGTGGGTCGGTCTTTATGGGGCAGTTAGAGCGTTCCGCCATTGCGTTTAGAGGAGGCTTATTAAGCCGTGTGAAGGAAGGTGTGTTCTTGACAAATGCTAGATCGGCCAGCCTTTGTTGACCGATGCGACTGAATAGAATGTTTTGGAGCGGAATTAGTTCATTATTAACCTTCAAGTTCTATTGAACGCCGTGTTGCATGTCCAGAGGTTTCTTGAGGCGTTGTTTATTATTGTAGCGAAATCGCGGTCGGATTTGTGAGGTTTGATTGATGATGGAGGATGATTACGATTGTTATTTGACGCGTAGCGAGTTTTGTACAGGACACTAAATAACGAAGGCTTTTAGCGCATTATTTTTTCTAGTTAGGTATTAGATTGATTTGACAGATCCCAGTGGAAAATGTTAGAGGAGGCCTATGCCAAGTGAGAAGCTGAGCTTCGGGACATATTTTAACAAATACAACCATGTATCCATCTCAACTAAGAAGTTCAGAATCAAAAGGCTTATTATTATTATTAGATTGATTAAAAAAATGGTTTTTCGCAGTTACTACAAGTGGCATTTTCTTCAGCCTTGATGTTATTACATTCGTAATTAACTTTACTGAAACTTACGAGAACGCCTACTTAAATAGTTAGGTACTTAAAATCGAGAGAAAAATAACATTACGGGTCCGAACTGATTCTTTGAAAAAAGAGTACTAGTAAATGCGCAAGTTTACGAGTGTGTGTAGTGTGTTTACTCTTTCACTCTGTTATGGTTATAGATAGCACAATGTCAAAAACATCGCGAAGGCTATTTTTTAATATACTATTTCCACGGGTTAGGGTCACGGGGTATAACGTAGACGAACTCAACGAAGCTTTGAGAAATTTCCGGGATTTTGTAATAACTATGCGAATTTCCATTCAACTGGTTAAGCTAAATGGTTCACGCGAACAAAGCAAGTTAAAGCAAGTAAGTAAACACTTGACAATATACAGTTCTTACTCATAACATCAACCAGCCAGCATTATGTCTTTAGCCATAAAATAATGCTAAATCAGTCAACACACTTCAACTACTTTAACGCACGAATTGAATTGTACGTCCTAAAATGTCAACTGTCAAAGTATTGTCTTAGAATAACCGCTACTGTATCTTTACTGGCCACAGAGTTATACAGGGACAGAAAATATAGAAATGTTATCATATGGGTAGTATTTTCGCTCAGACTTTTGTTACCACATTTTTGGTCCTATAGGTCCTATAGGATTTGGTCGTATACGCATACGTATAAATAAATAAATACGCCCGCATTAATAAATGCGGCCACGTTTTTTGAGTTTTTATAAGTTTATGCAAATTACAGTAGTAACCAAGAACATATATCTAATATTTAAAAAAATCAAAATGCCTCTGTAAGAGTAAGCTATCCTGTAAGTTGGCCGCAAAGGGCTTTCCTACATTTAACTTTTTTATACTATTATCAGCGCTTTCGGGATAACCATCATTGCCAAGAATGCGCTGCAAGAAACTTGACAGAAAATGTTTTTTTTTTAAACAAAACTATATAACAACTTGCTTTTGCCCGGGGCTTTGTCCTCGTGGAATTGGGTTAACAGCGCGCTACTGTTCCCTCGGTAACTGTGCATTTTTCCGGGATAAAAAGTAGCCTTTGTCACTCTCTGGCCCATAAACTATATCTATGCCAAAAATCACGTCGATCCGTTGCTCCGTTTCGACGTGAAAGACAGACAAATATACAAACACACACACTTTCACATTTATAATATAAGTATGGATTTAATAACATCTAGTATTTGGACATTTTAACTTTAAATGGCGTACAAAACTTACCATATAAAATGTATGAAACCGATACCGTTCTGACGCGTCACGACACAACAGGACAGATAAATGTGAATGTGGCTTTATAGTATGGTTATAACCCAACGTTACATCGGTGTTCTTTTTATACTTTTTATTTTTATAGTAACATATAGATATATTTAGTTAAGGTTTCTTAGGTAAGTTTTCTTTGTCTTCTTCTTATTATTATTTTATTTTATTTAATCTATATTAACACACTTAGAATATAATATAAAATAAATTAATTAATTAATACATAATAATATAAGGCCTTTTAATTATATGTCCACCTCGTGCTTTTAGCTTCCGCGACATTTCTATACCTTTTACTATCAGTTCTAATTTCACCACATACTCAGGAAAACTAAGAATAAAGCCTAACACTACGGAAAGACATAAATATAAAATATTTGTTTTC
The DNA here is from genome assembly GCF_025370935.1 of Choristoneura fumiferana. NCBI lineage: Eukaryota > Metazoa > Arthropoda > Insecta > Lepidoptera > Tortricidae > Choristoneura > Choristoneura fumiferana. Next base: position 2,039,686 of record NC_133487.1, on the reverse strand, counting down.
CCTAATGTCGCTGCGTTGAACAGTGGACTCTTAATTTTACGCAGAGGCTGCTAAAGTGAAGAAAACTGTTTATTTCGTCTTTGTTCTGAGCAATGAAGGCAGTTGGTTCGCGCTGTAACATATTATTATTATGGGGCTAAGGCATTGTATGTAGAAAGGTTTGCGATGCTTTACACAGCGTACTCGGATTGCCAATGCTATACAGATCGGTTCATAAGAGCTGGCACGAATGCATTGAACGAAAGTAATGTCACTTAGGCGAAGGAAAACATCGTGAGGAGGTGTACGTGAATTTTTTTTTCGAAAAATGGCAGCTAGGTACTCGAAAAAGAGGATCAATTGTTCCACTAGTTTTTTAACTTTTACAAATTAAAAAAAAAACATTCAAAATTAGAAATTTGGAGTTTTTTGCGGTTGATAGGTACTGAAGAGGGAGGATATATAAATTAATAATATACATAACAAAGTCAATCGTTCGATTAGAACTTGAGATTTTCTGACGGCCGTGTTTTGAAAAAAACTAGTTTCGAGAAAAACGCGTTTAAACTTTTACGTTAGGTTTCAGGCGGTGTAATTGAACCGATGCCACGTCACTAACACGGCTATAAGTCATGAAATAATAAGAATTTTGAAAAATCCTTATAATGGCATATTTTTGAATGTCTGAACTTTGGAACTACGAAAAAAAAAATTTTTTTCAAAATTCCATACTAGAATACCCCCTGAATCGACCTGTACCTACTCGAAGTCACTTTTGTAAAAATAATAAAACAAGGTGGACTGAACGTCTCTTTCTCTCTGTCTAATATTAAACACTCAAGAAAACAAACTTTCTTATTAATACTGGTGAATCATAAGAACCTACATAATATCCGTCTCGACCGGGGATCGAACGGAGACTTCACGCTTCTTAGTCAGGTTGGTACTCCTCTGGGTATCCCGTCATCTTAGTGAGCCCAAGTAGGCAGAAGTCCGAGTGTAATGGTTCAGTAGTTGGCATTTTTATTTTTGTCACTAGCCCTCTATAGCAAGGTGTCATCTGCTGGACATTAACATGTCAAACACTAGGACATTTACCTAACAAAATGCACCGGTTGAAAATCAAAAATTTTTTCTGCATGTAAACCGCAAGGTCTCTTTTACATCTCACTTTTTTATACTACCACTTTCGGAAAGATCAACAATGCTTAAAATAATGCGCTGCAAGAAACTAAGCAGAAAGTTTTTTTTTTTTCAAAACAATGCATGTCTATGAAAGTTAAAAAATAAAAATAAACAAAAACATTTAAAAAAATACAGGGATGTATGGCATCACCCGCCTTTCGAAAATGCAGCCTAAACAATGTCTCGAACAGTAAAGGTTAGCTCGCAGAAGGATCTCTAACCCGTTCCCCAACGAGGTGTCAATAAATCATCACCGCCCCCTGATTTAATATTGTCGTAATGATAAAAACGCGTTAGCGCTCCTGACTAACTGCCTCACAGAGTATTAGGCGCAGACCGGCCAGTTTGTTAATCGACTTCAAAAAAGATGTTCCAAATGGACTTGTGTTGACCACATGGAGGGGCCGATTTTTTAAATCACATCTAAGAAAAATGGTGAAAATCAGTGTAAAAGCTACAGCATTTTACATGAAACATTTTCTGCTAAGTTTTCATCATTTTTAAATGGCATTTTCGCAGATGTGTTTTATTTACCCTAGATTTGGAGACATTTATTTGACCCAGTATTTGAGTTACTTATTTTCACCGATTATGTCAAAGTTATCGGTGAAAATAAGTAGGTAAATAAGATTAAATTCAATAATTAAAAATAATATAGCACTTAGCGAACCTACGCGTAAAAATGTCGATCACTTCGACAGTCAAGGTTGAAGAAGATTTCAGTTTTTAGTGAACCGTAGTAAATTCTTCAAAATAAATAAATATGAGCTAAAAACGTACATTTCACCTTTGACCTCCCAATTGTCAGAAGTAAAAAAAAACCGCATTTAAGTCTCGTTTATTTCAAAGAGAATACAAACTATGAAAATTTAAATAAAAATATAGAAAAAGATGGCCTTAAATGTGGCACATATTATTATCTATATCTCGACATACTCACAACGTAAAACAAGCGAAAGCATCACCGAGGCTCTGCCCAAAGCACCAACTTACAAGTCTTAAAACCAACAGTCCCATCTCCTTGCTAGGTGATCTACCAATCCGCCATCTCCTCGTTTGTTGCTGATGACCTTTTTTGTTCACCGTCCCTTTTGACACCTGCCGCTTTTCGGGTGAGGACATCAATAACCAAGTCCTGGTGGTCTGGTCATTACAGCCAATTGATACATTAAGATGGGCCTTGATCTTTGATGAGGACGGGCTTCCGATTATTTTGCGCGACAATACGTCAAACGCATATGACAAGGAGTCATCCATAAATTAGATATGTCACACATTTAGGTTTGGGGGTTCAGGCGGTTTGTGACACAGGATCAAAATGACGTCTAGCGGATGTTTTAGCAGGCATCTATTTTTGTAAAATTTTCAACAATTGGCATTTTGATAAAATAGGCGAATTTAAGACATCTATTTGAAGAATTTTGGTTTTAGTTGGGTTTAAAAAAAATATCCTATTAATTTATAAGTTACCGGAATTAGGTATAGCTAACCATAGCTGCCATGGCGTTAAAAAACTAGATTTATCTTTGCCCGTCACAACTATTTAAAAAAAAACATAGTGTCATCTGTCACCTAGGGTTTAGTTTATTTTATTTAAAATATAGCTTCTGTCCTATTTTAGGACGATTTCGCCAGTGTCAAAGTAAGCTCTCTTTGGGAGCGACGTTGTACGGTGATTGTAGTTTTTGCAACTTGATAGTAAAATTCCAGAAACCACGTGGAGACAACTTGCGCATTAAAAAATGTCAGACACGAGAGCAATGTAGAATTTTGTGATCACTGTTCACTGTTAAGGTTAATCGCCGCATACAACACTATCAAAATTATACTTAAACTAGTCAAAGAAACCAGAAATACCAAAATTAGATATTGTCTACATCCGCCATGTTCGAATGCTACAAATCGAATCAATGGTTTAGTCACGTTACATAACGTTTATTTACAATGAAAGTCAAAAAAAGGTCAAACGTTATTTTGCAAATATACACACGATCATTTAGTATGTTTTTACTAAAATGTTATAAGCAAAATTACTTAATAAACCTATTTCTCGAAATGGTTTTGGAATTAGACTACATTGTACAAAAGTGATCAATGCCAACTACCTACACTATACCTGTATACGAAAAATAATTACTAAATACTACTTATTTACTTTATTTAGCCATTAGAATTTAAATTAAGGGGCCCATATGTTTTTAGGACCGCGGCGTATTATAATTTTGAAGCCAATGCCTATCTGTCTGTGGCGTCGTGGCTCTCAAACGGATGGACCGATTTCGAAGAAGTTTTTTTACGTGAAAGTGAGTTTCCTTGCGAAGGTGGGTTATGTTTCATTAAAATCAGTCAGCCGAGCCGCATAAGTAGTGCCATGAGAGTTGAAGTGAATGATTACACACACAGCTACGTGAAAAACTGATTGCATATAACCTAAAAAAAACCTGGAAAACCACCGACTTTGTCACTTTAAAGATCAATATCTCAAAAACGGCTGAAACGATTTTGATGAAACATGCCTAAGAACCATAAAAAAACCGCATTCAAATGGGTCCACCCGTTTTAGAGCTACGGCGCCACAGACAGACACACAGACACACATAGCGGTCAAACTCATAACACCCCTCTTTTTGCGTCGGGGTTAAAAAAAGGAGAATGAATGACATGAATAAGTAAATGTCAAAGTCACGCTGTCATTACATTGTGTGGTGTGCGTGACCTCATCTCTGGTGGTAATACCTATTATAAGTAATTGAGATATTGTCAAAGTCAAGTCAAAGTCAAAATATCTTTATTCAATTTAGGCTATAACAAGCACTTATGAATGTCAAAAAAATCTACCACCGGTTCGGAAAAACCTCTGTTGAGAATAATCCGGCAAGAAACTCAACGAGGTATATTTTTTTAAACAGATTTACAATATTATTAAATGATATCTATACATCACAAGTATTTAACACAACTTTATTTTTAACACAGTAGGTTCGCTATTTGAAGGGAATTATTTCCAAATATCCCTGTCCATGATATAATCATTAACTTTATAATACGCCTTAGATATTAATGTCTCCTTGACAATAGATCTGAATTTTGTATCCGTTTAATTTGTAATATTTTTGGAAACTTATGCAATTTCCCAGAAACTACTTTTGGGTTTTAGCCAGGATTGGACTTTGAATGAAATGATGATGTAGCGTCTAATACACCTTCACTTCAAAGTCATAAGCTACAGCTACCCTTACAAAACATGACGTCTAATAAGAAACTTTTTTATTTTCTGTCAAATTCTTGACTAATTTTTATTAGCACCTGCTGCCATCCCAACACTGGGCGTGTCAGTTGTCTAATCGACAAGGAGCGACTCGTTGATTATTTTCCACATTATGACAACTTGATTGCTCTAGGCCGCTAATTATTTCTATAAAATGTTTTCCATCCGCACACCTTGACTGTATATTGAAGTAAGTTTACTAATTGAAAAATTATGTTTATAGTGTCTTATGATAATTGTTTGACAGTAGCTGTTGCCCGCGACTTCGTCAAAAAATTAATTTATCGCTATCCCGCGGGAACTATGCAATTTTTCGGGATTAAAAACTATCCTGTGCCAAAAAATATACCTCGTTGAGTTTCTTGCCGGATTCTTCTCAACAGAAGTTTTTCCGAACCTGTGGTAGATTTTTTTTGACATTCATAAGTGCTTGTTTTAGCCTAAATTGAATAAAGATATTTTGACTTTTGACTTTTGTGCCCTTCCCAGAGTTTCAAACTATCTCCATACCTACTATATTTCATCTTAATTGATTCAAGCGCATATATAACAGATACTCGTAGATAGACAAACAGAGTTATAAGTAGGTACTTAGTTACGGTGTACTTAACAGTGTACAGTGTACTTATTACCAGTATTTTATATGCCAAAGATCCCAATGAATAAAATTTACATACACTGGTCGCAATAGCCACGTCAGTGGTATTATAATTTAGGACAATACAGCCGCTGTCACACTACCTCAGCTGTAGTTTTTGACTTTACCTCATCCGTAGACAAATGAGCGACTTCATGTGCCGTGACTCATTCGTCAGCGTCGGCGCATGATCTGTGGGAATCATTTGCAGGAATGCGACATCCATGTATCAAATTTGATACAGCACTCGTTATGATGCGGTAAAAACTTTGAACTTGACGGATTTTCGGCGGCGGCAGGTTACAAGCGGTAGCGGGGCGGTTTTCTCGCGAGCTAATAGAGAGAGACAACATTTACACATATTCGATACACATGGTAAAACACATTGAGAAAGAAAACATTTTGAAAGAAAAACGAATAGTATAAATTAATACTGCTAATAGGTATTTGAATGCACATTGCGATGCGTGCACGAAGTTGCACTAAATATGAAAGTACTTACCTACCTAAGAGTATAGTCTGTGACTTACTGAAAAAACAATCTTCTTTAAAGTAGTAGGTAACCCTATTTTATACTAAAAGTAAAGATCAACAGTTAAAAACACACAATCAGTTCATTATCTTACTATCGCACAACTATCTACCTACCTAAAGCAGGATTTTCATTCAGTATTCAGTATTCAGTATATTTATTTCCATAACAATTTACATTGTGTCGGACAGTATATAATCTATAAACATGACATGTATATTACAGCATATTATGAACACAACACTTATTCTAGCACACAAATTAACAATACATTGAAAATAATGTTGGCTGTTAAGTACCTAGCTAGGTACTCACGCGTTTGACATTTATTTGGCTGGCTGTACTTTTTATGAACTATGTGTATGTATGTAGGTATTGTTATTCAAACAAAGTACATCTGAACAAAACTTGCAAACATTGCAAGTTAAATAAAAGTTTGTTAAATATATCTCTATCGCTTTTGTTTCAAGACTTGCACCAGCGCCCTCTAATGACTGCTTTGGGAAAAACGTTTAAAAGGCTATGTTAGCGCGCATTCGTCGCGCGACGCGGTGCGCGGGCGCATTACGGCGCTCCACTAATAACATGCGCAGTAACACAGAATAAGTAACAGTACAAGTAGCAGTACACGAAATTAAGCTGGTATATTTCAGGAAATAATTATTACAGATTGCAATATTTAACGAGATTGAAAATACAAACTGAACCCAGGTCCTCGGTAATCCGTACCGCGTGCTATACCGCTACCCCACTGATGGTCCATCAGTGGTGTAGCGGTATAGCACGCGGTACGGATTACCGAGGACCTGGGTTCAGTTTGTATTTTCAATTTCGGTTTTACGGGATGACCGTAAAAGTAAAAATTTGGAATTGAAATAAAAAATACAAAAAGATTCCAAAAAACCAATCTTAATATTTAACGAGGCCCTTGTATAGAAGAAAATAGAAGGAATAAAGAAAGAAAGAAAGTACCTTTAGTTAGAACGTTAAATAGGTATAAAGACACGGCAAGCCGTGGCGCTGAATTTCAGTGAGGACCTTGTATGGTGTACCTAAAACTAATGAGTGATAACACTCACGCAAACAACACATGCATGACAAATAAAATAAAAAAAAAAGGCAAAACAAAAAAAGTTTGCAGCTCTCACATGACGACGGACAACGACGACGACGACGGATTACTACTAGGACGGACGATATCACAACAGTTGGGCAACCGACGGCAAATTTTCGTTTTGAGTTGGAAGGGGGAGGCTTTTCGTCGACGGTGGACGTCTTACGACTGATGATGGTTGATGAAGTCCAAATATCATTCTACTTAGATGACATCACTTTGTTGGTGTTTTACACTTTAAAGTTTGATCAAAGGCGGATCCAGATGGGGGTTCATGAGCCCCTCCCCCCTCTTAGCCCCGGATAATAGCTTTCAGCGACAAAAGAGGAGAATTGATTTTTTTATGTAATGAGTAAGTTTCAATGTTTTATTTGCGAAAAAATAACTGGAATTTGACCATTTGCTGCTCTTGGCCAGAAGGCTGGATCCGCGTTTAAGTTTAATATAGCAAAAAGACAAACCGAGCTCAGTCTAGTTGGAAGCAGTAATGACGCACGCTCAGTAATGACTTCTAAATGTTTCCCGATGATCTCATGACCTCAATTACCGCTGACAGATGATCTAGCTGCACTTTTGATATTTCATCATTTTGGTTACCGAGGTCATGATGTAATTTTTCATTGAAAGATAACTTAGATTCGTCGCACACGGTGAGGACTTTTTGATTGCTAATTGCAAAATGCGAGGATGGTTATTTTACTTTTACTCCATGGTATGTATTCCGCGTTTCTCAAATAGTGTGCCGCAACTTGCGGGGCTACTCCGAAATTCCAAAATCGAAGTTTGCGTCGTTCCATTACTCTGACACTTATACTATTTGATACGAGAGTGAGAGGAATGGTACGACACGAACTTCGATTTTCGAATTTCGGAGTAGAGTAGGCCCTCTGGCACCGTACCACAAAAATAAAATACTGGAGGACTTATTGTCTAATGCACACGGAATCACGACCGTTTTCACTTTTTTCTTCCGATCCGATCCGAAATATTTTCGACCAAATTTGCGCTCTTTTATAAAAGTGGATAAATAGGTAGCTTTTAGTCGCTCATTATTGCCTCACATCGCCGAAATAGGTAACCCGATCGTCCCTTTGAGCGCGCCGCGATCGACAGGTCATCGGCGCACGCGCAGCCGCTACACGCGGCTACTGTACCAGGACAGACAAACAATCATATGAAGATAAGTACATTTGGTTTTAAGGTTAGGTTAGTACGTTAGTCTTAGTCCCATCGACATCAATGTACCTTACGGCACTTGACTGGCTGTTTAAATCTTTCTTTCTTTTTCTTTCTCGCTTTTGATTGGGCTCTTGGGCTGGCCTTTGTTTAGGCCATCGGGACTGACACTTTTAGCATGTTTCCATTAGATTTTACTGTCAGATCCTACTCTTAACCATACTTAACACATACTATAACCGTAATTAACAGGTTAAATTCTAAATTGAGTAATAAACAGCGAGATGGGTCCGAACCCGTTCCTCGGCGGCTCTAAACGATAACTTAATTGCCATTTGCCAGCGTTAGTGTTATTGATGGAGATTAATATTGAGAAAAAAGCCGCCAAGTTCGAGTAGAATAACGCGTTCTGAAGATTCCGTACTTTAAAGTACAGTCACCAGCACCAATATGTGATACAGCAAGCGTGCATAAATATGTGATACGACTCTATTTCTAGGGCCGGAAGGACGTGTCAGATATTTTTGCACGCTCCGCTGTGGCAGATATTAATGCTGGTGACTGTACAACAAAACTTTTGCGTCAGTGTAGTGTGATGGTGGTGATGGTTGGGTTTGTGTGTGTTCTTTTCTTACAGTGTTTAGGTGGAAGAGCTGCATGAACACACATTTGTTGCATAGACTTAGCTATCGTAAGGTCGCGGGTGAGCAAAGTATTGTTTACCTCGATAGTTAATTATTTAAACTTTTCATGCTTTATAAGTTCGTATTTATGCTGAATCCAAGCTGTGTAAAATAACTTTACTGCTCCACCGTTTTTGAAGTAGAGCAAGGAAAATGTGTAACACACAGCCATCCCGTATCCTCGTTAGTCATTGTCCCGCGGGAATTTTGGAAAACTTTTATAACCACTTTGTTACCTACATGATAAATATTCTAATCTCTAACAGTTCTAATCACGGAGGAAGGAAAATAGCTACCTTGAACCCACATTTCATTCCCTTTATTCTATATCCCGCCGGAATTTCGGAAAATCTCTTCTTACGTACATTTATGACCCTCAAATAATATGACTGCCAAATGTCAAATAAAGCTCTAGCTAGTTTTATTCTCGCATTTTTAACTCACGACGTTTCCGGATTGGTGGACTCGCAGAGATCAGTAAAGGAAAACTTATCCGTTAGTACATGTATCTCAAAGTTTTTCATTTTATTGGTGTCTTTTCTTTTGTACAATAAAGAGCTACAATACATACTACTTCAAATGGTCAAAATATTCAGCCCTATGACACGGAAAGATAGAGAGACCTTTTTAATCCTCCTAATGCCCAAGTCAAATTTTTGATTTATGAACATCAAACTTTATTTCATTTATGATAGAGTTTAATTTAAAATTCGTTCTTTATAAAGGACTCGGGCGTTAGGAGGTTATACGGAACTAAGGAACCCTAAAGACTGAGTACATTGGTTGTACCGAGTATTTATTTAAAATTATATATATCCGCCAGCACACCTTTCTGTCACTCCGTAACTAACCGACTCTCATTCCAACCAGACTATGGTTTTAATTAAGAGTATAAATGGCGTTAATTACGCTTAGATAGCACCTGTTTTAGTTCATAATTCTACTTATCCTATCGTTACTAGTATCCATACTAATATTATAAATGCGAAAGTGTGTGTGTTTGTATGTTTGTCCGTCTTTCACGTTTATGGGTCAGAGAGCGACATAGGCTACTTTTTATCTCGAAAAAAGGTACAGTTTCTGACCTGAGGGAACAGCGCGCGATAACCGAATTCTATGCGGGCGAAGCCGCAGGCAAAAGCTAGTTAAGTATAAATGCGAAAATGTGTCTGTCTGTTACGTCTTTACACTTAAACTGCCGAATAAATTTAGATTAAATTTGGTGTGGAGAGTACGAGACTCTGGGAAGGACATAGGATATGATTGTTTTTTTTAGTCTTTTTTTATTTTATTTTTGCTGCTAGTAGCGTAGTAGAAAAAAGCAACCTGAGATATGTGTGCATAGGAGAAATTTGTGTGAGTAATGAAATCACCAGAGTTAACACAAGAAGTCTGCCAAGCTATCGCAAAGTCGCATGTACGTGTAAATAAATCTGCAACACCCGCCACCTACTACGTTGCAAGCCAAAACCTTAAAATCCGCCACATGATGCAGCCAGGTGGTATTCGCAAGCGATGCGTGCATATCAAGTTGCGCGCGCGCCACCCTCGTAACACTGGCACAGTCCCGGTTGCACGCCATGCCCCAGTGAAACCTGAAGTTATCAGGAAAATGGGTCACTGGCTTCTTGATAGGGTTCCGTACACAAGGATTGAGCCACTTGCTACTTTTTAAGGTTCCGTAAGCAAGAATGCCTAACAGTATTTTATAACTGGCATGAAAAAGGAAAGTTTACACTATAGGATATTCCAGAGAAGGAGCTCTACTCGGGATTTCTGTCGTAATCCAGAGGGTAGAAATATGTTGTATATAAAAACAATATCGTGATAAAGCTAGAGACTTGTTTGATAGTCATATTTCTTAAGGTGCGACCAAACCGCTGCTTAAAAAACGGTGACGGCACGGAATCGCAGTGACGCACCATATGCGCACCGTTTTTATCACATGCTCTCCATACCGCTGCTTAAAATACGGAATCGCAGTGACGCATCGTATGCGCACCGTTTTTTTGCATGCTTTCCACACCGCTGCTTAAAATACGCAAACGCAGTGACGTGCCGTAAACGTCACGACTTTTGTTCGGTAAAGACCTGAAGTTTACGACACGTCACTGCGATTCCGTATTTTAAGCAGCGGTGTCGAGAGCATGCGATAAAAACGGTGCGCATACGGTGTGTCACTGCGATTCCGTGCCATCGTCGTTTTTTAAGCAGCGGTTTGGTCAAACATAGAGGTTATACTCTAACCTTATACTCTGTTTCTACGGCAGGCGATAAATTTGTGCTAAGAGCAAATGATAAAAAAGTGCATCGGACAAAATATATACTTCTTCAATGTTCGATTTTTCGCCTGCCATAGAAACAAAGTACTTATAGCACTTTTTTGGAGTCTGAAAGCTCTCTCTATATCAACAGACTTTCCCCACAGCAATAACCCAAGATGAGCACAGACGAGACATACTCGTAACCATGGTACGCTCTGAGAGCAGGTTCTACAAAACTGTCTGTCTGTCCCAGCCTGTTCAAGGCAAAGACAAACCGATTTAATTTTTTACCCACATGGTCAATATGATGTTTCCAATTTAATTAGTGTCAACTAAGCTTTTAAATAAAGACAAAGCAAGCGACTGACCCTATACCTACTACGAAGTTCTATATTCGAACTTCGTATCTGATCGTCCCGCTGGCGCTAATATTATTTAATACTAGAGTGAGAGGGACGGTACGATACGAACTTCAATTTTCGAATTTCGAAGTAGCCCTCCTGTACCACTACCATGAGTTTACAGTGACCGTACTCGATAGCGACGGCGTAAATTATTTGTATGGAGAATGAGGGCTATCGCGAATAAATTCGCCACTAGAGGCGCTAGTGTAGCGTGAGGTCTCCGAAATGTCAAATCTCATAGTTTTTGGGTGAGCTACGGGGGTTTATTTATAATTAGAAAATTTTTGTGAATATTTTGCATTACCTGAAATTAATTATGGCAATTATGCGTTACGGGGCAATGAATGTCTGTATTTTGAGACAGTTTTGTCTTTCGGAAACTTTTGTCCTCCCTTTTTTTCCGAACATAAAAAAAAAAATTAACAAAAAAGTAAAACCGACTTCAAAAAAATAAAAAAATAACAAAAAATGGAACCGACTACAAAACCCTTGAAAATATTTTTCTAGGTAAGTAGGTACGTACTAGCTCGAAGTCGCTGCCTCAGCACGAGCCAGCAGGAGTGAGACAATTCACAATAGTCGTCTACTTCACCTACATACTATGGGTTTCAATCCCTCCTGCTGACTTCGAGCTAGTACGTACCTACTTACCTAGAAAAATATTTTCAAGGGTTTTGTAGTCGGTTCCATTTTTTGTTATTTTTTTATTTTTTTGGAGTCGGTTTTACTTTTTTGTTAAAAATTTTTTTTTCTCACTTTTTAGTGATTCGTAGCCAAAGAACATCTCACAACTATTCCATTAAGCCCAAACACGACTTAGTTACGTTGTTTTATAACAGAGTTCCGTCGCCTACCTTCTGGCTTCAGCATCAGATCAGTTCGAAAGAATCATTAACTTAAAGCTTCTTCTTAGTCGCTTATCTAGGTAAGTATATTAATCATGATAATTTAAATTTAACCCGTGAAATACTTGTTATTGATAGTAGTAGTTCCGTTGGTCAAATCTGGTCTTCATCATCAGTTCCACTTCACCAAATTATGATTTGCAAGAGCAAATGCACGAGTTACTGCTAAATATATCCAAATTACCATAGGTGTCCCTACAATATTTGAAGAGTTCCCTCGATTTCCTTAAGATCCGATCATCAGATCCTAATTTGCTGCTTATGGGACCTAATTGAAAGCATTCCTAGACGAACTAAAAAAAAATTTTTGAAATCGGTTCATAAATGACGGAGTTCTGAGGTAACAAACATTAAAAAAAAAAAAAAATACAACCGAATTGATAACCTCCTCCTTTTTTTGAAGTCGGTTAAAAACGGGACTAAGCAACACTGTGGTGCCTGGATATTTTTATGGTACGGTTTTAAGGTGTTTTAAATATGATTTTAATCTAAACTTTGTTTTAACGCCCGTAATAACAGACTCTGAAAGCCACACTTAAAAACCTCACGCAACAGTGCGCCATCTAGTGAGACAAAAAACGATAGCCCTCATTGTACAGCGCCTCTACAAATAATTTACGCCGTCGCTATCGAGTACGGTCACTGTAAACTCATGGTAGTGGTACTGGTCTTACTTTTGTACATGTGTTTTGATAATCAGATCAACAGTCTAGCCTTGGTGCAGGGAAAAATATACCTACTCGGCTTTGCGACACGTATACAGTAGGCCGGATAACCGACAGTATTTGTCAAAGTCAAAGTCAAAGTCAAAGTCAAAATATCTTTATTTGTTTGTCTAGTTTCCAAGTCCGTACAATCTTTTTCTGCCAAAAAAGGGCGTAAAGCTTACAACCTCATCCCGCGATATCACACGGTCCAACTGATACCTAAGAATTATATCCATTCACAACCACAATACCGATATCGGGTATCGTTTCGTAAAAAATCGGCAGCTCGCGCCGTTTCGCGGTAAAACGTGTTAATATCGCGATTGCGGCGTGGGACAAGGGTGTAGCTTACAGCGAGTTATGGAAAAGAGTTCATCATAATTATCGTATCGGCCGTAGGACGTCCACTGTTGGACCTCCTCCAGTTGCTTCGTTGGAAGCGGTCTGCATCAACCGTGAGCCTGCGGTTTTAACCAGAGGAACTACTGCGAAATTCGAAGTTCGTATCGTATCGTCCCTTTCACTCTACTTTTAAATAATATAAGCGTCAGCGGGACGGCAAGACACAAAGTTTGAATTTTGCACTTACGTAGGGCCTGAAAGGGCCAGATCATGTCCAACTCGTTGGTGGGCGTCGTAAGCGGAATAGAGCTATTTGATTGATTTAGTCGTTAGTTTGCGGTGGTATGGTTGGTGGTGGTGGTGTAGCTTGTGGCTGAGTTTCTTGATACCGGTCCTTCAGTTCTTGGCAAACGCCCGGCCCGGGTGACAATGGGAACGCGAAGGTTTCCATTTCGTTCTGGAATAGATTTGATTGAGTAATTTGGTTGTTTTGGTGTTGATTTCTGTTTTATCCAGTTAATTTGTTTACAATTATTGTTTTTATCGGTAAAACAATTACCGAGTTGTATTTATAACTAGTTAAGAACAAACTACATATAACTCCGTAAAATGCTTGTGAGAAAAATATGTAAAGTTATGTATTCTCCAAGTCGACGACTGGCAAGAGGCTGCGCACGATCGGGACATATGGCATGCTCTCGTTTCAGCGGCCAAGACCCTCTTTGGGTCCCTGAGCCAAATTAGTTAGTTTAGTTATGTATTATCAGACGAACGCGGAATGAATCCGTTTAAAGAACCTCACTCCAGCTTGATCAAACCTCTCCACCACACGCCTGTGCCTTACACCACCGTAACGCGATACTGCCGCCGCGCGGCTCCGCTCGCATCCGACCCTAATTTTACGGCTCATTAACTAATTCCCTTGTCCTTTTTTGCAACGAACCAATGCCTCGTGAAAAATGCTTCGGTAATTTCGACTAGTTGTAATTATATTAAGTTTATCTGTACCGTGAAGCGGTATCGGTTACACTCATTATGAACGGTGTTATTCGATATGGCTTTGTTGGATGTGGCTTAAATGTTTAACCTATAGGTGCACTTGCAAAGTATAGGTTTACGGAACATGTTTTTTTGGGAAAAAATGTCGGGTTTTTGAAATGTGGTAGTTAGATGTTACACAAACCGTAGTCGTGTCAGTATTATCTAAGTAATTGTCTAAGTACACATGAATCTGTATTCCCCACACAGAACAGTCCCTTCAATACGACATACCTACAAAAGTTTGAAGTAAGTAGTTAAATTTACTGTAGCTAGAGATGAAGGTGGCTATTTTAATTTTAATCACTGTTTTATTCTCTCATCAATATACTAGAGTTGTGAGAGGCGTGACAGAGTTGTGACACAGTAATACAGATATTTTCTTGAATTTTTATTACCAGTGCCGTTTCCAAGGCTCTGACCCCGAAGGATGAGAAACAGTACCCTAATAAGGTTGTTACTTTAAGTTTAATTAATATAAAGTAAAGTTTTAATAGACAACGGTTACCATTTCATGTGGTACAGAAGTATTAATAATACTTTGTATTTTAAGGGAAATAGAGATATAGCAACTATTAGCATTTTTATACACATTTGTAACCTGGTTTCTCACTTAACTATAGCTGGAGACAAGGACGAGACGTACCTATTTTGTTTCGTTATCGCTAGTTTAAGACAATGGTTACAATTTTATGTGATCCCAAACTAATTATAAATTTTTCGTGTCGCCGTGAGTCACACATTACATACACGGTGCGCATGTAGCACGACTGGTGTAATTTCTTTAATCGCGCACCATTTCGCTGTCAAGGCGCGACCTCGTTAACATAGCTGCGCCTGCGCCGGCAAGAAGTGATTACACTGCGTGCGCGCCATTCCGAGATCGCTGACAGCTACGTACGTGTTAAGTGTGTCTTTGAATAAATAATAAATAGAAAATATGACGCTTTGATATTTATGAAGTAAAACTTACAAGTGGGTGTGGGCTTCTGCTATGTAATGTTAAATTAAATCAATTAATTAGCAATATTTTCTGTCTCTGTTTATATACCTGTGTTTCCTGTACTGCTTGCTATGTGTTGGTGTGCAATAAAGAGTTTCCACCAAGCCAGAGTAACCAGCTTCTCCCTCTGGACCGCATACAACGGAGAGCGACTCGAATAGCCGGCTGCCAACGAGTTTCCGATCGACTTGACTCTTTGGCGCTGCGTGGAGATGTAGCTTCACTGTGCATCCTCTATCGCATGTACAACGGGGAGTGCTCCGAGGAATTATTCGGGTTGATCCCTGCCGCATCCTTTCGCCACCGACCTACGCGACAACACTTCCATCCTCACCATTTAGATGGTTGGCGGTCCTCTACTGTGCGTTTTTCCAGAAATTTTCTGCCTCGCAGCAAAACTCTGGAATGAGCTATCGCCCGCGGTATTCCCGGACCGCTATGACCTTCAAGTTTTCAAGAAAAGAGCGTACTCCTACCTTAAAGGCCGGCAACGCACTTGTGACTCTTCTGGTGTTGCAGGTGTCCATGGGCGACGGTAATCGCTTACCATCAGGCGATCCGCCTGCTCGTTTGCCCCCTATACCATAAAAAAAAAAAAAAAAAAAAAAAGTTATTGTATTGTATTTTTTTTGTAGCATTGTGCTTGCTCAACGCTTGATTTCGGTGGTCTCTGACGCGAATAGCTATAGGAGCTGCAAGATTTGATCCTGTCTGGACAGGATACGAAAAACTTTTTCGTTTTTGTAAAATTACTTCAATATTTAATAATTGTCTGAGGGGCGGGAAAACAATGTTATTTGTCAGTGTGAAAAGTTATGGCATCAAGATAGCAACGTCAGACACTGCCTCGAGTTTCTTTATTGTTAAACACGCTTTTCTTTTACGTTACTTTGCTTAGTTGTGTGTGATATTATCTTCACCTAGATTCGTAATACTGTTTTGATTGTAGTTAGAAGTAAAGGTTTGTTGCATCTGCAAAAAAAAACATTACATTAATTTACTGCCCGAACTTTTAGTTACATTACACGTGGCGTAGTCGGTTCCTATCCCTGTACAGTCAAGGGCAAAGATAGTTGTAAAAATATGTATACACGGCCTTAATGTTAAGTGCATAAAGTCGTGTACACATATTTTTGTAACTTTGGCCGTGTCGATATCTTTGCCCTTGACTGTACCAATACTCTTTCTTGATACATACACACCTAGAATATTAATATCCCTCGGAACTCGTCAGTTTTCTTCGTTTTCCTGAAGAAAGAGAAAATCGATCTTCTGTTTCGAGTTCCGAACGACATTTGCCAACTAGTTTAATTGTATGTAGCTGTCCATAAGAGTCAAAAAGATTTTCGTCTTTTTATCTCGGCTACTGAAAGGGAATCGATTCTGTCAAAAAAATCTAAACTAAGTTTCCTTATTGAGTGAAAGAAAGATAGAAATCATTTATTACCACAAAAAATAAAAAATAAAACAGTAGAAAAGGTGCTCGAGTTCGTAATAATTTCAGGGCATATCCACGTGTAGATAACGTTCGAGTTGCCACAGCCCATCTCGCTCATTGACTACTTAATTAAAAAGTCCCTATAAGAAGGATAATTTAGCTTAGATCTACTTTAATTGATGACTGATCTAGCTTCATAGGATCCGAGTTAGACTTAACACGGTAGTTTTTGCTATCGAAATGCGTACAGGTTGTTGTACGACCCGGAATGTACGACGTATAATGCATACCCTGATAACCCACCTCTTATTTTGTAGATTGCTGTGGCCTTGCAGGTTCATGTTCCTGGAGTTGTTAATTATAATTAACTAGCCCGTGACTCCGTCCGCGTAGAATTTTGTTTTCACTATCCAAAGTCAAAGTCAAAGTCAAAATATCTTTATTCAATTTAGGCTAAAACAAGCACTTTTGAATGTCAAAAAAAAACTACCACCGGTTCGGAAAAACCTCTGTTGAGAAGGATCCGGCAAGAAACTCAACGAGGTATATTTTTTTAAACAGATTTACAATATTATTAAATGATATCTATACATCACAAGTATTTAACACAACTTTATTTTTAACACAGTAGGTTCGCTATTTGAAGGGATCGCTAATGCGGATCGGAATTATTTCCAAATATCCCTGTCCATGATATAATCATTAACTTTATAATACGCCTTAGATATTAATGTCTTCTTGACAAAAGATCTGAATTTTGCATCTGTTTCATTTATAATATTTTTTGGAATTTTATTAAAAAAACGTATGCAATTTCCTAGAAACGACTTTTTGGTTTTAGCCAGTTTGTAAGATGTAACTTTAAGCTTCCCTGTGTTTCTGGTAGCGTTTGGCATATCGACGTTTGTGGAAAAATCACATATGTTCTTCCTTACATACATGATTATTTCAAAAACATAAAGCGACGGCAGGGTTAGGATACCTATTTCTATGTAACAATAATCCCGCGGGAACTATGTAATTCTCCGGGATAAAGACTATCCTGTGTCGTTCCCCCAGACTCTGTCTATCTGTATTCCGAATTTATTAAATCGGTTCAGCGATTAAGACGTGATGAAGTAACAAACAAGCAAACAGACTAATTTAGAATTTTATGGGATGTAAGACCTTATATACGACATGAAACACAGTAAATAAATAATGCAAGTACTGTGTACAAGGCGACACGAATTGTCAGGTAGGTCGTATAGGTACATATATACTCGTATATTTGTAACAATAGTTTCACTATGTCCGTTTGCCTTCCCGTCCATTAACAACTTGACTTAGAGACGATAAGTTCTACAAATTTGTAATTGTCAATAAATAAATATCATGGGACACTTGACACCTAACCTAACCTATACTTAGTGCCATCCACGAAGACGCGTGATTTTGTCAAAATTAGCCTTTAATGACATTGTAATAAGAACCACGGCACGCGTCATCGTGAATGACTCTACCTATAGTCCCAAACTAAGCAAAGCTTGTACTATGGATACCTAACTAGGCAACGGATAAACATACTTACATGGATAAAGACATATTAAACATCCAAGACGCGAGAACAATCTTTCGTATTATTCATACAAATATCTGCCCCGGCTGGGGATCGAACCCCATATAATAATAATAATAATAAATTTATTTGTACATAAGCATGTTACAGTTCACTATACAATAATTAGGTTTGTACATGAGAGTCATTATAGAGTATTCAGCAATTCTGTCCCTAAACTAGGTATAAAATACCTGTATCTTATCTTAGGGGCAAATGATTTCTCCGATTTCGACCATCTTAAATACAATGTTAGGACAAAATGGCAGTACAATAACTTTCTTTAGTACAATGAAAGGCAAAGCGTTAAAAGCGTTAATCACGCCGATAAAGTGATAAAATAAAATATAGTAAAAAGCATTTTTTGTGCACAATTGAGGTCAAAGATATCTTTACACTTGAGTACTTTGTCACTGTATACCATCTGTCAATTTAATACAAAACTTCAAACATTAAGTGACAGCGACAAAGTAGGTAGTAAAGTGTAAAGACACCCTAGACTTCTACTGTACCTAACTACCTCCCTTACATGTAAAGCTAGGATATTTTTTGACATCTAAACCTAATAGTGAAGGGTATCATTAGATAGGTCTTTTAAAAACATTATAAGTTTGTTAAGATTATTTTTAGACTTAGGAGTCTGTTTGCAAACTATTATGCCAAAATTGTATCTAAGTTCGAAAGGGTTCGATCCCCGGCCGGGGCAGATATTTGTATGAATAATACGAATGTTTGTTCTCGGGTCTTCGATGTTTAATATGTATTTAAGTATGTATTTATCTATATAAGTTTGTTTATCCGTTGCCTAGTATCCATAGTACAAGCTTTGCTTAGTTTGGGACTAGGTCAATTGGTGTCAAGTGTCCCATGATATTATTATTTATTTATTATTATTATTAAGTATCTCATTGGTTCAGTAGTAGTAATAGGTTTGGCAGAAGAGCATGTCTACGACGTAATTTTTAGGAACTCCCATGGAAATCTTGAAATCCCAATCCAAATGCCAGATCTAATGATAATGATTCACGGCAGCAATGCCACGGGACAAGACTAGTGTTGGATGTTTACAGCTACTGTGTAAGCTACGCAGGTATCCATCTATGTCACTAACCCAAACAAACTGAGCATCCGTAGCCCTTAATCCTCTCTCAATTGCCGAGGGGACATCAACTCGTTGGCTGTCACGCACGAATTAAAATAAATGACGAGCGCATCTCATCCTCCAATCACAGAGCGCCATTCAAACTAAGTTGCCAGTTTAAAAAATTAAAACACAATTTGTTGGGCGTTCCCCTTCAATCTGTCAACGTAAATATTAGTGTTTACATTGCCTTAATTAGTTTGGAGACAGCTAGAGATCAATTTGGACGTAATTGTGCGTTTGTTGGAGTTAGGGATTTGTATTGACAGTCGGTAATAGGTTGCGATGTAGGTTTATGGGCGTCTTGTTTATTCCAAGAGCTGGTAAACTTTTTAGAGTATTTGAGGCAACGTAAAACACAAGCATCCATTAAGATTTACTGGCGACCCGCCCCGGCTTTGTACGGGCACAACATTGAAAACTAAAGGTCTATAATCAAAAGCACTTCACATAAATTGTTTATATTCTTTAAATTTAACATTAAAATGGTAAGTTTATTTTCAACATAGTATAAAGTAGAGTTAAATACAACTCATTAGTGCATTGTAAGAAAAGTTAATCCATTTCTTTCTTGCACTATTTTATCATCATTAAGAACTAAAACTGGCCTGTAGTATATATTTTTTTTAGTTTTTTTTACCAATTTTTAATTTAATTTCTCAATATCGGTATACAGGATGTTGCGAGAATTGCGGGATCGTAAGGGCGAGCGCACAGTCGCTTCACGGTCCATTAGAGTGTAACGTGACACTGGTGCAGTGCGGATTTGCACGCATATGTGCCGCGTAGCAACCGAGGCCGGGGAAAATGATAAAATATGAAATATATATTGGCTTTGATATCAAACCATACATTTTTATTCAATTAATTTTGAAATATTTGAAATTATATATTCAATTATCCATCTATATATCATAGGTAAATCACTATACTTAATATTATATGATACATACATCAATGTAGAAGAAAACCTCTTTAGTGTAGGTAAATATTTTCCAACTGAAAGTGATGTTAATGACAAATAAATAGGTAATATCAAATCATAACAAATATTAAAAATATAATGAAATGGATTGGGGTATATACTTACGTGAAGTGTATGTATAGATAATAAAAAATATTATTATTGCAACTCATCAACTTTGAAGCAGACACAGAATAGATACGGTTTCAACAAACAAATAAACTCAAACAACAAAATCCCGTCATGTAATAAAGGAATAAAACGCATAAAGCCGAAACCCGATACGGAGTTAAAATTGCGTGAACTAGGGTTTACTTGTCTATGATTGTCTATGGTGTACTGAAGACACATTCATCTGTCTAGCAACACTCAAACTGACATTTGTGCAAACTTAGTCATACAGTCAAGGAAAAAACCGCGTAACAAAATGGAACGTTTTTACTGTCAATTCCATGATAATTTTTTCACGGGTTTATGAAAAGTCAAAATGCTATATTTGCTACGAGAAGAATTCACCCTGATAATACGTGATTATTATTTTCGATTATACTGTGGCTATGTGCAAGTATATCGGTGTTGATGGTAAATGTAAGTTTGTATTTACACAATGGTAAGTATTTGCCCACTGGATGGGCTTGCGTCGAATTAATCATTCATGCGCTGTTGATCGGGGTAGGGGGTTTAAATGTTATCATGGGTTTTTAATATTTAACGATCGTGCAACGTGAACGGCAGGAAAAGTATTTGTATGGAAATGTTTAGAGTATATTTAAATTTAGAGCAATGTAAAAACTCTACTCAAGCACATTTACGTTCTTAGAACCGTAAGTTCAAAAAACTATTCGCAACAAATGAATTTATGTGGGTATTTATTTATTTGAATCCAAAACTTAAAAACAAAACAAAAGTAATAAATATAAACTAGCTTTAAAAAAAAACCCCCACATCAAAATCGGTTTGTCCGTTTGGGAGCTGTTAATGCCACAGACAGACACACAAACACAGACACACAGACATATTAAACTAATAGCACTTTTCTTTTAGCGTCACAAATGTCAAAAATGGTTACTCACTTTGGTCCTCCGCAAATTATGTAGAATCTACTTGCTTCGCTAATCCTATTTTGTAGAGGAGCTAAGTAAGTTTATTCGTTTACGTTAAAATAGAAGTAAAACCTCAATATACACACGAAACACGGGTAGGTAGTAGGAACATTTTTGTACCTGTGCTACTAATTAAAGGCTGACCAGAATTATCAAAAACCTCGCCATATTGCGGAAAACCAATGGAACTAATTTCTTGCACTGGTAACATTAAATTCAAATGTCATCAGCAGCTGTCTATTGCTGTCAAAGTTTAAGGTTGTTTACGCGTCATATTTTAAAGTGTTATTTTATGTTTTTGTGCGTTAAAACGCTGCCAAACCAAAGCCTTGAAAGGAATAATTCAGAATGTATAAAAGTATTTGTCATAGAAAAAGTCTGAGGGATTAGAAAATATTCCTTTAAATAACATCACCGACTCCGTTATCAATATGACTGGTAGGTATCTTATAGTAAGTGTAAATAATGTTGCAATATAAAACGTAGAAGTGCTGCCCTCGCGTCAGGTTTTTTATCTTCCTGGTCAGCCTTTACCTACCACTACACATGGTGTTTAAAAAAAATCTGTACTTAATTCACATTAACTGATCACTAATACTATACAAATTATGCAAATGAAATTAAATTATTATGCAAACTTTTTTTGAAATAAACTATACAAGTAGAAAAATATTTTAAATCTATAAAAATAATAGGTTTTGTATGGAACTTGAGCCACAGGAAGACTATGTCCATACAATTTTTTTTTTATTTCAATGTTTTCTTCACTTGTATGTATGTGATCAGTAGCTTTAATATGGGTTACATAGTAGTACAGGATTTTTAACACCAAGTATATACTAAACCAACCATTCTCAAAGTGTGGTCCGCGGAGCCCCAGGGGTCCGCCAAGCTTCTGCGGGGGTTCCGCAAATCCATAATCAAAATAAATACTTATGGTGTGCAGAGTACTACCTCCGACCAAATTAATTTCTTTTGACTATTTTAGGGCCCCAGTAAATAATTAGTTTTCCAATAAGGCTCCGTCGATGAAAAAAGTTTGAGAACCGCTGCACTAAACTCATTCTCCGACGCATCGCCTTCTCGCAGTAAACAAACCAAAACAAAACCCAAACTGAAGTACATGACACAGTGTTCATATAAAAACCTCCATTCTTTATGTGTCTGTGCTCAAGTGTCCTCAACCCTTTGGCTGAGTGGTTAATGAGGGCCCACAAAGCCGTCCCTTTCAATCATGTAAAACATCTTTCACGTGTTTTGATACAATACAAGAAACCTTGTTTTTCTTCGCTTTTTTAACTGCCTTATTGAAATTGTAATATCTTCTGATCATTAGCTGCCTTTTGATGTTCTTTGTGATTTTGCGGTTATTGAAAGTAAGATAAAACATTATCTTTTGTGTCGATTTCCATTATGTGTGTGTATTTTGAAAGATGTAGTAAAAATGTATTTCGACCTCAAATTAATAAGCTTTGTGACGACCGGATGGCCGAGTGGTTAGAGAACCTGACTACGAAGCTTATGGTCCCGGGTTCGAATCCCGGCCGGGGCAGATATTTGTATGAATAATACGAATGTTTGTTCTCGGGTCTTGGATGTTTAATATGTATTTAAGTATGTATTTATCTATATAAGTATGTTTATCCGTTGCCTAGTTTCCATAGTACAAGCTTTGCTTAGTTTGGGACTAGGTCAATTGGTGTCAAGTGTCCCATGATATTTTTTTTTTTGTGAAAAATTGTATCACACCCTTTTGTTAATGGTCATCTACCTAACATATAACAGACAGTTACATGTAGATAATGATAACACTAATTTACTGTATAATGAGAGAATACATTTTTATCCGTCCATCTATTTATTCGCAAATTAGCTCTTTACTCATCGCTGACAAATGTAAAGAAAAAGTGTGCTCAAGTGCGAGATGAAGCTTTATAGTAAGGGTTCCGTAGTATGAACGTTGCATTGATTCGATAAATAACTCTAGTGACTAACTGATTGACAGTTAACGCGTTAAATAAACTATGAACAACCAAAATATCAACACGGTATTTGGCAACTCCAGAACTTGTCATATCCTATTTATTATTATGAAAATATAGATATACAGACAATGTATAGCAAATTGGATTTATAGTGGTTTAAAAAAATATTGTCTCTTTCTAAAACGTTTTTGCTTGCACGTGAAGTCTCATGCAGGTATGTCTTTATCTGACTAATATTGAATTTCAACCCTTTACTCTGTTACCATATGTGAAGGTAACTTAAAAAATGTTTTTCTCTTTGATAACATGCATCGTCAAGCTTTCATTTATATTAAAAAAAAAATAGTCAAATACCGTATTGACGTAAGATTGACATTCTTTCTCAGAACTGTCAAAAAGCGATTCCTTCATAGATTATGTATTAAAGTTCCGAATGTATTTGGTATTAATTATTAAGAAAAAAAAGTCTACAAAGTTTAAAACAATATACGATTAAGATTATTTAATCACACGGATTCCTAAAATGGTTGCGCTGCCGCCATTATTCTAGAGCAGCAGGTTGTCTCTGGTGCAGGTTGTCTTGTCTATGGTCAAATGGAGCGATTAGTGCGAGTCATCGTCAGGAGACAGTGTTGTGTTGCCAGCACTTAGCGGTCCTACATCCATCGGTATAAATATGTTAGGGGAAAAAAATTAATAGTCAATTTGATCGAATGATGACGATTACAATGATGATGATTATGGTTACGTTTTTTTTTTGTTTTAAGTGCAATAGGTGAGGTCATAAAAATGACTATCTTAAAATACCTGAAATTAAAACAAAGTTGAACAATAAAAGACCCAGTGATATAAGTTGACAAATTGTACAGTTGTTAATTTTTTTCATAAAATAATTGTTTCATTCAAGTTACTTTGTGTAGGTCCACGTCAATGAACTACACACTACTATTCCTTGCTTCTCCGCTAAAACTGTGCACCACAGCTTCGTCTGTGCGACACGTATATCTAAGTGCCGCACAGTTGCACCACGTAGCTGTGGTGTACGGTTTTTTCGTAGAAGCAAGTAATGTAGTTCAAGTTCATCCATTTACATAAACATTATTTTGATAATAATTTAAATAAATAATATACATTATGGGACAATTGATGCTAATTGACAAGTAGTTCCAAACTAAGCAATGTTTGCACTATGGGTAAGTAGTACTATAGGCAATGGATAAAACATACCTATAGGTACAGCGTGTTTTTCTTGATTTCCGTTAATTTTGACAGGTGGCTGATATGTTTACAGGTCTCTAACCGCTTAGCTATGCGATTACCAATTATGTACCTACTTATCCCACGGGATATTGCAGCATTTGCAGTTGTGTATTATTCCGTTATTTTAATCTACATCTACACATAGTATGTAGAAGTGATATTCAAATATTCTGTTGCAGTGGATGCTCAAGTAACGGAGCAGTTCGAAACTGCAAGTCACTGCCAACATGTGGCGACTTCGAAATTGGAACTCGCATCGTATTTACTTTTTAATTTCTTTTTTACGAATCCCGGGTCATTAGATTGTAACTCATAACGGTCATCTTTTTTGTCCGTCCGTCAGGTGCCTCGAAGTGTTTTCGTTACAAATTTGCTCGCGAGCAAAAACTACAGCGAATTATTCAAATATGGAATCCTCCCCTCGCTAGCTTTGCGCGTTTAATTTAAAAATAAAAACAACCAGGTTGCCAGTACTTTAAAATAACAGAAAAAAAGCTGTTAATTTCTTCTGTTATTTGAAGGCCTGGCCATTTGTTTTAGTTCCGTTTTTATTGAGTGATATACAGCTAATGGCAATATCTGTATTGGAATGAGCTTCTTTATCCAGTAATGCAAATGTTAAATGAATTCTAGTGGAAATAAATACACTAGTTGGCACATTGTAAAAGATATTATCGACACGTTATTTACTACTTCAATATCTGACAGCCAATTACAAGTGTTAAAGTTCATCGATTATTAAATCTTAAATAGCAATGCTATTTATCATTGTTTAAAAGGTAAATTGGCGTACGATTTTGTCAATGGACGCAAAAGGTCTGAAAGGTGCAGCCAAATACAATCGTGATAATTCTACATTTATGGTTAACCAAAAATAGCAAATATTCAACTCACATCTTGTTACGACTTGATTTCGGTTAAGCCGTTTACAAAATCCGCCGAATATACCAAGCACCTCCAATCACCAGGTTTAGTGGAAAATCTCAAATAAGTTGGCAACACTGGTGACATTAGAAACAGCCGACAACGACACATGCATCTACTCAAACCTTACTCGAACGCTGCTACCACTAACACTACATACAGCCACTTATGCCAGTCTGAGTAAGAGGTCTCAATTTATATTATAAGTACTATTTTTAAAATGAAACTTAACTAAGACGTCAAATTCTGTAGCATATCGGCATGATACGCGCCTACGCCTCACGTCAATCGAAGCTCAGCACAATGGCCGACCAAACCTAAAACAAAAGCCGGCCGTCATCTCACAATGAACAACAAAAAACCCGTGTATCGATAACACAATCTATACATTTAAACACAATACAAACAATGCGATGTTGATTGAAACGTCAACCAAATGATGAGATTGAATCCGATCGCGGCATTGTACCTATTAAACACATAATTATGCCATGCTGGGGCACCACTATTTATTTTGTATCCGAATTTATTATTGAGACGTCGAAAAAACCCGGAGCATGAGTCTCGCTTTTAGATTTTTTCGTCGATGTATTGAGTACTTTGAAAAAGTTTGTTTGTTTTTTGGTACAAACAATTGGATGGATTCGGTCGGTATTGGATCGGAGTTTTTGTTGGTTTCTGTGATGATACGATTTGAATGTTGGTTTTTGTTGGTAGCGTATCACATTGTCTGTAAACCACCCAGATTCTTGTTGAAAAACAAGCTTTTCATTCGCCTGGTACTTACGCCTGATATTCTTATTTTTAAAAATAAAACTTACTCTAAACATGTTTTCTAATAAAATCTGTATACCTATAATATTGTTGTCTCTCATTTTTCGAGCCGTATTGAAACGTCAAATCATCACCACATGCGCTAGGGACGTACGTTTTTTTTAATTATGTGCCATTGTACATTGACGATTTCGCAATAGCAACCAGCACGCATCTGAAAATCACAATGGAACTTTGATGAAATCTCTCCGATTTAACTGGCCTTCAATTGATTACTTACTCCTCAATGAACGAATGTTTAATACAAGCCCCTAACCGCGGCTTTGCTCGCGTGAACTATTATACTCGTTAATTTGAACTTCGGATTCGTATACCTTGCTACATTTCCATGACAATCCCCGACAGTTAAATCGTCTTCGTTTACGTTGCGTGAAGAATAGTTGTGAAAAATTTAATGTTTGTACCTACCTCCACGCTTAAACTGTATACATTTTGGGATTTTGCCAGTCTAAACCCCGCAGGATAGCGGAATAAAACGTACCTAGCCAAGCCATGCGCTATTCCCAATATCCTGCTATTAATACCTACTATATGTTTCGCACATGCACGGACAAACCAAAGCGCGAAAGTGGAAAAACTTGTAACTGTGTTTGTGTGTTTATAATATTAGTAGTATTTAATTTCTAACAAAACTTATTTCTTAATCGTATCCAAGCATCCTTAACCTAGATCCTTAGCCATTTATTAAAAAATCTTAGGCCCGATAAGATCCGACCCGTCCAAGTCGGACATTACGAGCCGCGCTGCGGGACGCGATTAAATTTAACAAACGCCGACACGTCAAAAGTCTGCGCGCATTTTAATTATGATATATTTTTTGGCTGTCAAAATGGTTTTAAGTATTATCACATTTGTGACACAAAAGCCTGGAAACGTAATTCTTCATTTTACTACTTAGGCAAGATAACAAGGTGTCAATTTTAATTGAAAATATCATTTTGACGAAGTTCTAGCTAGGTGCATTTGCACAATCCGTAATCTCTTTCTAATATAAAAAAAAACAGTTTTAGTAAAAAAAAATGCGACAACAAGCTACATCAAGTTAAATAAAAGTTGCAAAAACTTCTTTTCAATTCTAACTCAGCGGCCATGGTTAAAAATAACCTAATAAATTACCTACCATCGATTATTTTCAAGTTGCACCAAAACCTTCTACTTAATTAGGCATTATTTATTGTATTTCATGTTATAAAAAAACAGATTAATTTTACACGTTAACAAGTATTTTGTCATGTTTAACACGCGAG
Source organism: Choristoneura fumiferana (assembly GCF_025370935.1). Classification (NCBI taxonomy): domain Eukaryota; kingdom Metazoa; phylum Arthropoda; class Insecta; order Lepidoptera; family Tortricidae; genus Choristoneura; species Choristoneura fumiferana. Next base: position 2,011,956 of record NC_133487.1, on the reverse strand, counting down.
ATTTCCTAGTCAAACGATTACAAAACTGTTCTTGTAGCCTTGAGGGTTAACTCGACATTTACAAGTCCGGTACAAGTGCTACAACTTTTCAATTAATTAAACTCAAGATACCATATATATATAGATGTAAATAGACATACCACAGGTGCCTCTAGCTGTCGATATAATAATAGGCGAGATCAGAAATGGTCATACAAGCTTGTCGTATAGTTTATTAATTAGACGGTACTTAGTGCTTTTGTCTGTATTGTTTATATCGTAAACACAATGGGCTAACGTTCTGAGAAAATGAAATTCGTACATATTTTTTTCTTTTTTGTTTGTTGTTTTTTTTAAATATATGTATTGTATTTTTTATTTTGACATTTTGTATTTTAATTTTATTTTATTGCATTTTTGTTTTATTTGGGTACTTTAGTTTTAGATTTATTTGAGTACTGTACAGTTTTATTTCATTTGATTTTTTATTTGAAATTCGGCATGTATGTAATGGACTTAATGAAGATACAGCCAGGTAAAGTTCCGTGTAAAGTTACACCTACGTGTACTTTTTACTAAGGAGTGACGTCATGGGCCCAGCGGGGCTACTACGAAATTCAGAAATCGAAGTTCGTGTCGTTCTGTCCCTCTGACGCTTTTGCTATTTAATACCTACGAGAGCGAGAGGGACGGTACGATACGAACTTCGATTTTCGAACTTCGGAGTAGGCCCTCTGGGCAGGGCACAGACTCACGGCGGTATTAATATCAACTACTTCATGTAGCATAAAAAAAAACAAAATTATAAGTCAATCAAAAGAATCCCGTCTGAAATCCTTATTTTTTTTTATCGGTCCATGTCATTAGTATCTTTCTTAGAGGCTCTGCTAACAATAGATATTCGTAGATACCTACATATACATACGGAACCCTCGGTGCGCGATTCCGACTCACACTTCGTCAGGTTTTTTGTAGACTATCCTTGCGTTACATCTATTTAAAGTTATGTCTTTGCGTGGCGCCTTAAAGTCAGATACGTTCAAGTTTGACAGTCATGTAATAATACTGATACGAAACGTTGGTTTTGTGAGAGCTTATAAGGTCGCAATTGACAGCGAACCCGTCCCGATGAAGTAGAATTAAGGTTGTTTGAGGCACGGCCGTATGTTACACCGTGAGATTTACGGCATACAATAATCCATCTAACTAATATTATCCACCATCCCAGCCTATATACGTCCCACTGCTGGGCACAGGCCTCCTCTCAGAACAAGAGGGCTTGGGCCATAGTTCCCACGCGGGCCCAGTGCAGATTGGGAACTTCGCACGCACCATTGAATCGCTTCGCAGGTTTGTGCAGGTTTCCTCACGATGTTTTCCTTCACCGCAAAGCCCGTGGTAAATTTCAAATGTAATTCCGCACATGAATTTCGAAAAACTCAGAGGTGCGAGCCGGGGTTCGAACCCACGACCCTCTGCTTGAGAGGCGATAGGTCAAACCACTAGGCCACCACGGCTTCTAATAACTAATATTATAAATGGGAAAATTCATGAGTGCTCGTGTTTTTTAGATGGAAATAACGACGTTGATGCATTTGCAGTAAATAACACATTTTAGCTCGATATTTTAACGGGACATTATATTTAGAAACAGAAATTGGGCATGGGTATTTTTTATCACGATGTAAATTTTGGGAGTTTTTTTCTAAAACTCAGAATTTGAATTCAACAGTTAGATTATGTTTACGCGTGCAAAGTTACGGGTAAAGTCAAGTTCAGACTCGCCAATGCAGTCTAATACTGGTTTCTTAGCGCTAATTTCCTTGTAAATGTGACAAGTATCTTGTTTAGTGCTAGAATTTCGTGGTAAGTAATTAGTAATTACTAAAATTCGTTACGATTGTCATTCGGCAGCGTATATCTTAAGTCCAATTAGAGACTGAAATTGTTCGTTTGCATTACCATAAACATTTAATACCTACCTTATATCTAAATCTTGATTCTCTCAACGGGTACCGAATGTCAAAGGACTTCAATTTCACAGTGAACGTCATAGTGAGGTCGCATTAATTAACAAGGAAAATCGTAATGACTTTTCCTTTGAAAAGGTTCCATGGTGGCTCATGAATTAAAGTCCTTGACCTTTCCTACTTAGCTATAGGTCTAGGTAGTAGTGAGCTGTTTTCCGCATCTCTACGACTTAGTGCTCCTATTTTGCGTGATTGGCTGTAGACACCATTAGGGCAGCGAATGTATTTGTTGGGCTCCGCGTCGCGTCGGTGTGACAAGCAGCCACAACAAAACTAAGACAGATCTCACGGGGCGCGCTTGATTTCTAATAACGTATCGTTCGATCTGTATTTACACTGGCGTCGTCGGGCCTTATCGGTGTCGGCCACTGACAGCTGACGTCTCCATCCGACGGCGCGCTCCGATTGGCTGGCAGATTTGAGCTGCGCTCCGTACGCTAATTGCGCCCTACGGCCGCGAATTAACGGAAAATTGCGATTAAAAGAGTTGCGTAAGAGCTTATACTGTTTAGTCTGATCGAATTGAATCATGATGTAAGAAGTTACTTATGAGAATTTTGATCATGTCTTTTTGATTAATTTTTAGCTTTTAGCTTTGTTCCATAAAAATTAAAACTTAACAGATTTATCTAATTTCACAAATAAAGTTTCATCTTAATAAAATCCGTCTTTTTAGTTTCGATTGAGTATTTAAATTGTTGTTGTTGTTGTGTTCATTTTCTAATGTTTGTTTTTTGATAAGCGAAATGTCACTAGATGGCGTTGGTATCGTGAAGTCCGTTTGCGTTACTGTCTTGCTTGTGATGACTCATTTAGTTATTCAACCAATCACAAACAAGACGCAAATGTTAAAGTTATCAAGCAGACTTCACGATACTAGAGTCAACTAACCTGTCATAGAGACCCTCATAGCGACACCTCCTACGTATACTGGTACAAGTGCATAATCATAAATTTACAGAAGAGCTGTTCAAAGGCTCCAAAACCTGTAACTTTCTCATTTGATGATATAACTTTTCAAAATTTTGCATTGGTTCCAAAGAAAATATTTGCTTTCTACCTGTATTCATGGAATTTTTAAATTTCTTATAGTTTTTGAGAAAATTGCAGATACACTACTATACGCGTATTTTACATCTTGTAGTTGTGCGGTATACTGAGCTAATTACCACTTGCTCCAGTATACGGCGTAATGCGTAGATTACTAATCTAACGATATTTTTATATTGTATATTAATTTTTAGATGAAATACTTATATGGCTTGCAATGAACAATAAAACAGATGCTCTTTTACCTTCATCTATTGATTTATAAACGTTTTTATCACTTGCATCAATATACGCTAACATTAGCATGCCACTTGTACCAATATACCGCTAGTAATGTTTTAAACGTGCTATACAAAATACAGAAATATACCTTTATAAAAAACCTCACTTGAAATATAAATGGTTTTATTAAGAAAAGTAATTGTATTAAGTGCTTTAAATTAATGGAAGCACATTCAATGGATTCGTATTCCTGTTCAAATGTGTACTCGTATTTTATTGTGAAAGGTTCCTCATGTGATACATATATTTGTATCCACATAACGGTTCAGCTTTTTGTGCCTCTTCAGGGTTCCGTACCCAAAGGGTATAAACGGAAACCTTACTACTATATACTACTTTGCTGTCCGTCCGTCTGTCACCAGGCTGTATCTCATTAACCATGATAGTTAGACAGTTGAAATTTTCACAGATTATGTATAACTGTAGTCGATATAATATATGTAACAAAAAATAGAACAGAATAAATATTTAAGGGGGCCGCCATACAACAAATGTATTTTTTTGCCATTTTTTTGCTAATCCTAATGAATGTTGTATAGATGGTACGGAACCCTTCGTGCGCGGGTCTGATTGACACTTAGCTTAAGACAAGCTTTGACATGAAATATTGAGTCAAAGTCAAAATATCTTTATTCAATTTAGATTGTAACAAGCACTTATGAATTTCAAAAAAATTACCACCGGTTCGTAAAAACCTCTGTTGAGAAGAGTCTGGCAATAAACCTCAGCAAGGTTTATTTTGTAAACAGATTTACAATCATATTTTAGTGATATCTATACATCACAAGTATTTAACACAACTACATATTTAAAACAGTTCTCAATTCGCTATTTGGAGTAAGCACTCGCCAATGCGGATCGGTATTATTTCCAAATTTCCCTATCCATGATATAATCATTAATTTTAATAATACGCCTTATATATTAATGTCTTCTTGACAATAGATTTAAATTTTGTGTCTGTTTTTGAATCTTGGGAAACTTCTATAACTTCATACGGGTTACCCGTTTTCGTCATATGCATAGCCAGGTACCATTTCTTAGGTGTGTATAAAAAATGTGTTTAGGGTGTTAATAAAAACCTGTGCTATACTTTAAACCACATTAGGGCTACTAATTACTAATATGATGCAAGTAGAAAAATACTGTGATTCGAATAAAATAAGTTTTGTATGGAAGTGGAGTCGCAAGAAGACTTTCTAATTTCGATGTTTTCCCACTTATATCGTATTAGTAATCAGTAGCCCTAAACCTAGTAGACGAAAGTCTTCAATCAGTGCGTCCTACCCGTCATGACATATGGTGCCGAGACGTGGACACTCACGGTTGGGCTGGTCCACAAATTTAAAGTCGCTCAGCGAGCTATGGAAAGGGCTATGCTCGGAGTTTCTCTGAAGGATCGAATTCGAAACGAGGAGATCCGACACAGAACTAAAGTCATCGACATAGCTCACCGGATAAGCAAACTGAAGTGGCAGTGGGCCGGCCATATCAGTCGAAGAACTGATAACCGCTGGGGCAAACGAGTTCTTGAGTGGAGACCGCGAATCGGCAAGCGTGGCGTAGGACGCCCTCAGACTAGGTGGAGCGATGATCTTCGCAGGTTAGCTGGCAAGAACTGGATGAGACTGGCCGAGGATCGTGCTCAGTGGCGTGCAACTGGAGAGGCCTATGTCCAGCAGTAGACTAAGATAGGCCGATGATGATGATGAATCAGTAGCCCTAATATGGGTTACAGTATAGAACAGGTTTTTTTTTATCAACCTGTAGGTATAATGAAATTTACTGTTCTCATTTTAATTAAAGCATGCATGCCTTCGCCTTCTTTTTGGGGATGCTCAACTACGAGAATGCAATGTAATACTGCAATGTTATATTTCTAGCACGCGTACATGTAGGTATAGCCGAGGAAACTGAATCACGTACTAGTACTGGTACTGGGGTGGAACCGTTGTACTACCAATGTTATGTTGACATCCCATACATTTGCCAAAGAAATCATAGCGAAATAGATCACGACAAGGTTTCACATTGGATTTAGTTTCCTTGACTGTCAGCCTCCGCAATTGTCAGACCAAAACATGATTTTTTTATATAAATACTATCAAATTATGTGCTCGTAGAACAGTTTAAACGGTCCGCACGCAGCGACGGCTAGCGCGTACACTGAGGCAACTGCCAGTTACACTCGACTTCCCCGGCCCCGCAACAATATCGGTGCCGCGTATAGTGGTGCATGTCGGTTGCCTCAGTATACGTTGCACCGATTAGCAAAACGGTGTTAGATGCATTCATATACGTCACTTTATTTCCAAAACTAATAGGAATATCCGTGCAAATTTTTTGTGGTAGGTAAATAAGGAAATATTAATCACAAAATTGCAAAAAACTGAAAATCAGAAATTTGTCACTTGTACCAGTATACGTAGGAGGTATCGATAGTGTGTATTGAAGTTTATTTACTAGGTTTAATTACTGGCACGTGAGGTACCACCTTAGGCCTCTAGGTTGGCAACGCGTCTGCAATACCCCTGGTGTTGCAGATGTTTATGGGTAGTGGTGATCTTTTAACATCAGGAGACCCACTTGCTCGTTTGCCATTCAGTCGGATAAAAAAAGGTTACTTGAGTTTTAAGTGATTAATCAGTTAATTTGACGGTGGATGACCTTTCTTCTATGTCGTTCTCTAATCAGTAACTTAACTCGACAATTGGTTCTTTACTGCCCTAATTAGAAACAAATGGGACCGATAAAACAAAAGAAAGATCAACTAAAATGGAAAAAAACGAATGCAACATTATGGCTTGATGTCAGGAATAACTGGATTCATGATTACCTAATTGGAATATGGTTGTAAAGGAACTTCACTTCCGCCTCCGGGTCCACCTCTGTAAAGTTTTTGCGGAGTTGAAGAAGAGGTTTATCTACGACGACATATATATATATATATGTATATATATATATATATATATATATAACCCGCCAGGAGCGAGGGTCCAAACTTTAGAAGGTGACAAAACAAAACTGTTTTGCGTTTATGAAATTGCTTCTTCTTTTATTACGGGATCTGATTGCAAGTTTATCTGCGTCTCATTGATTCCCGAATACTTGGGGACAATTATAAGCCCTTAACAAAGTTACGTAAAAAAATAAGGCAGAGTTCTATTGGCCGAGTTGATAAGTATAACTGGAGTTTTTTTGCCAAAATTACGTCATAGAGTGGGCACTCGGCATAATCGGTCCGAATAGAATAGAATATGTTAATATACGTCCCACTGCTGGGCACAGTCCTCCTCTCAGAATGAGAACACTTGGGCCGTAGTTTCCACGCGAGCCCAGTGCGGATTGGGAACTTCACACATATCATTAAATTTTAATTTAATTTTCTGCATTTTTTTCCTCGCAATGTGATGAAAATCACCTCCGGCGTCGGGCTTCTAATAGACTCTCGTTAGTAATCCCCTACTTACGCCCCTTAATGCGCAATGTACTATTTTTTTAACCATGACGTAATTTTTAACTTTAAAATACACCATGGTATTTATCGACGTTGCATTATAAACATCAGTACCAAATTTCTTGTATAAACAAAGCAAATGCGATTTCGAGATATTAACAGAATAAAAAGTAGCTTATGTGTTATTCCAGATGTCCAGCTATCTTCACACCAAATTTTAACCAAACCGGTTCACCCATTTCAGCGTGAAGGAGTTAGAAACATACACACACATATGCTCACAAACTTTCGGATTTATAATATTATAGTAATATGAACTAAAAAAAAAATAGACTAAGCTAAAACACATTAACGCAAAACAATCTCAAATTCTGACACCATTACGTCGGAATGCCTCCCATACATCCTCTATCATCCAACATAGTACCTTGTCATTGCAACATTATCTACGAGACGTGAAGGGTTATCAAGCAACTTAAAACGACGGAGTAATGAGCTTGTCTTGCTTACTCTTACGTCTCTATTAACTATAGTACCTTGTCATAGTAACGTTAGTTTCGATACGTTGAAGGAATTCATCACATAGCTGAAAGCGACAAGGTACTTATGAGAGCCTTGGCGTTGCCATGTTTAAAAAACCTGTATATTTTTGGATTTTTATGTATTCCAAGAGAAACGTCAGTCAGACGTCAGTTACAAATTTTTTAATTTAAAATTCTTTTAATTTAAGAATCCTTCATTCCATGGAGTTCCATGGTAAGTAAAAATATGATCCATTCCATACGATACTTCTAAATTATTTATTCCTTACTTATTTCTATTGTAAAGTTTGCTTCGAAGAAATTGCTCAGAAGCGATAAGGCCGCCTATTGCTTACCTTGGAAAAATTTCTCCATGTATATACCTATCTCTGTTTTCTGTACTACTACGAGTATATATATAATAATGTTAAATAAATAGTCATTATATTGTATTGTACAGTCACCGTCATAAATAAGTGATCACTTTTGTACCTTGTCACTTTAACGTTATGTTTGAAAAGCCATACAAAATTGTGTAGCGACTGAAAACGACAAGGTACAGAAATGATCACTTATTTATGACGTTGACTGTACTTGCAGGACGGCAGTGAAATATATAGAAAAATATGATGTGATCATTAATTGGTTATATCTATGTAATCATTCAAATAAATTAAGTTGGAACAGTATCTTTTAAAGTTGTGACTGTTCATAGTGTTCTAAAACAAAAAGTTTATTTTGTGTTACAATTTTTAAGTACGTACCTGGCAACACTCGTGTGTGGACGCGCGCCCGCCGCGCCGGCGCCCGCGCAGACCGCTGCGTCACCGGCGCGCCGTGTGAAACCGCCCTTATCGCCCATCGTGACCATAAGCTGGTAATTGTTTTTTATTAATTTTAAGCTTGTTTGTGTTGTAAGTAGTTTTGTTTGGGAAATTACGCGGAAAGTGCTTTTGTTGAGGCTTATATAATAAATAAATGAATATCACGGGACAATTCACACCAATAAAAAATAAAAAATTACAAACAGTAATTACGAGTACGGTGAAATTACTGGCACTTGAGGTATCCCATCTTAGGCCTCTAGGTTGGCAACGCATCTGCAATACCAGGGGGTGTTGCAGATGTTTATGGGCGGTGGTGATCTCTTACCATCAGGAGATCCACTTGCTCGTTTGCCATCCAGTCGAATAAAAAAAAATATCTAGTCTCAAAGTAAGCTTAGCAAAGCTTGTGTTATGGGTACTAAGCAAAGGATAAATATAATTATATAGATATAGATACATACTTAAATACATTTTAAACACCCAAGACCCGAGAACAAACATTCGTATTTTTTATACAAATATCTGCCCCGACACGGGAATCGAACCCGGGACCTCAAGCTTCGTAGTCAGGTTCTCTAACCACTAGGCCATCGGTCGTCGAAAGGCTTGATACATAATTCATGCAGGTGCTAATAATTATAAACTTAGCATTGACTTGTAACAAGAATATCGATCATTCGCCATTTTAAAATTTGTCCAACGAACAGAGCTAAAGCATAGAGCCAAACATTGCTACTAATATTTAGACGATCATTCTAGGAAATTAGGAGAATTCGATGAATAAAGGGGGTTTTAATAAATGCTTGCCAAAAATTGTATTATTCACGATGTCGTACGGATGCTCAGCATAAAGGTCACAGCTCATTACAGCCACCCGGCACCCGACCAGCAACGCTTCACCTCGAGCGGTTAGTATTCTTCATATGGGTTTGTATGGGTATGCGCTCACTACATCAACTCCGTAGCAAGGTTGCCACGCGCGGACGGCGAGTGGGCCACTCTGTGACAACCCGCTGCTCGTCGTCATGGTGACTATTAGGAAATTCTTCGACCACGCGAGGTCCACTCGTTGTCAACGCGGCGTCCATCCGTGGACCACTGTCGACAACGAGTAGACGCCGAAAGTAGAGGCGGTGCTGGTCGGGTGCCGGGTGGCTCTAATGAGCTGTGGCCTTAATGCTCATTACAAGTGAATTTTTACGATTTTTGAGCGTATCATTTCCACTGTAGGGCGGATGCAAGGCGCAAGGCGCAAGTGGCGTGCTGGCAAATCTGACAACTTGTAATTTTTTTTTTGTTCTCTATGAGTTGTCTAATTTTTTACGTGACATTGTTGATAGGCCAGCGAAATCAGTGACATGTTCCCGTTTTTAAACACAACAAAGTTAAGAGCGTTTATACCTGCTGAGCTGGCAACTTGAATTTTTGTTAATTTTTCTCGATTATTTAAAAAAAAAATGGAAATTAAAAATGTGGTCTGATAGAACTGTTCTTAATATAATAAGTAAATAAATGTGTCTACTCCAATAATTATTCGTGATAGACTTTTATATTCTTTAAAAACGAACAATAATGCATCGTTGCCAGCTCAGCCAGAAGGAATCATCAAAATAAACTTCACTTTTGAGTCTATATCGTATCGGTTTTTATTTCATTATATGTGTTATCGGCAGCCAGGCTTTTTTAAGAGAGGTTAAAGTAACGTATTTCTGTAACTTAATCATGATATTAATTTAATTAATAAACTAAAATTCAAACTTTCATAACTTTCTAACAAAATTATAATGAGGGCTATCGCATATGAATTCGCCACTAGAGGCGCTAGTGTAGCGTGAGATCTCCGAAATGTCAAATCTCATAGTTTTTGGTTGAGCTATGCGGGTTTATTTATAATTGGAATAATTTTGTGAATATTTTGGAATATCTGAAATTAATTATGGCAAATATGCGTTCCGGGGCAATGAATGTCTGTGTTTTGAGACAGTTTTGTCTTTCGGAAATCTTTGTTCTCCCTTTTTTCCGAACAAAACGGGGACTATGCAACACTGTGGCATGCTCGATATTTTTATGGTATGGTTTTTAAGGTGTATTTAATATGATTTTAATCTAAACTTTGTTTTACGCCCGTAATAACAGACTTTGAAAGCCATACTTAAAAACCTCACGCAACAGTGCGCCATCTAGTGAGACAAAAAACGATAGCCCTCATTGCCAGCAAAGCAACGTACAGCATAGTAAGTTGACAATAATAATAAAAGTATCTGTCAGCTGTCATTACACTTACTTGTCAATTTACGAGTACTTTGCTATACATTACCCAGTACCTGTATAAATGTAAGGTTTCAATATTTCCTTTAGAAAATTTTAGTCTAGTTTTCATAAAAATGTTATTGTTATATATATAGCTATAAGAGACTGTTTGTTTCTAAATAAATAAATAATACCACTAGGCCACCACGGCTGTAATATATAAAATATATAAATATCTTGTAACTCCCGAGAATGTTGTCTTTCGATTAAAACTGCAAATGACACGAGATCAGATCGCTTAATCTACGCGCGTGGAAGATAACATCGGAGTTAAGCCTAAGCACCATCAACACAGGAGACTAATTTCACACAAAAAAGAAAAAGCCGGCAAGTGCGAGTTGTGCGGGGAGGGTTCCGCGCTTTATTAGACATCGCGGAAAGGAAATTTCCTATGTTACTTTAAATAGACAAGCTCTATTATTTTTTACAAGGTAAGTATTGTTTAATTTTTTTTTCATTTTTCTAACGCTATAAGGATTCCATTTTTTATTTTGCGGTACAGAACCCTTAAAAAGTAGTGTAAACGTAACATACATACATAATATTTATCATCTTGACTGTAATTGTAATATAAACAAACAATACCTACCTAGTCTTTTTGACGACAGTACAAACAACCCAAAACCAACAATTCCAAAAACCTTTAGTGAACTCACATTTCAGTATTAAAGTACAACAACATTAAAGTATCTTCTCACTTCTCATGCTCTAAAAGTAGGTCAATATAGCCTTACGAGGCGGGACTAAAGTGAGTACTTTAGTCCCTAGGGAGTAAAAGTAATTAATTTTTTAATTTACTTCGAGTGACTTAGATAAACTCAAACAGCCAGTACTTGCTTAGTTTTGGCGTAAAATAAGATAGTGTGTTGACTATTTTCATGACGAAAATGTTACGTTCTTAGTCTACGTGGTCTTAGTTCTATGCTTTTTCCGCATAGAAGGTGGCGCCATTCTGTTCATTCCAGTTTGTGTATGGACCGTTTCGCCGATGCGATTTGTTATATCTTTGTCTGGTTGGAAAAAAATACTTACCGCGTAAATCATAAACGATTAATGACTATTTTTATCCTCGCAATCGAAGTGAAAAATAGAGTTTTCACCTCGAGACTAAAAGTCAATATAGGTAAACCCTCGGATAAATAGACACCCTCAGTAAAGCTCGGGTGGCTAACCACCTCGGGTATATATTGGCTTATTTTAGTCCCTCGATAAAAACTATACAATTGGGTGGATTGCGTTTTGACAGTTCTAAGAAATATGTCAGTCAATTGATTGGTGATGTCAAACAATTGTAGTTTTGAATATTTTATTAAAAAGTTAAAAAAAAACTGCATGTTAATTTTTTATTTGTTAATATTATAATTGATTACTTTATACGGTTCATGACAGCTTTGCGACATATAGACGGGCAGACAGCAAAGCCTTAGCCATAGGGTCCCGTTAACACCCGTTGGAACCCCAAAAAAGTGTGGGGAAAGCTTGAAAAAAAAACACAAAGTTAATTTTGCGTGCAGCCGAATTGAGAACTCAATGCGTTCCCATACTAATTGTTTCACTTCAAGTTGATGCTGCTCCCTCGCAATATGAAATAATAAGTTGGTAAATACGTGGCAAAATGAAATGAAATGACATTGAATTAAAGGCCACCTTGCGGGTCGCATTAACGCAAATGGGTCTGATCGGATAATAAAAATCGCATTTACACAAAAAATGCACGTGATTAATGATGGGAGCCACTGTGCGTTAATTATTGTTCATAGCATTGACAAATATGCTGTTATTTTGTATTTTAAGGGCATCTGCTCGTATTATTTGTTTTTTAGCAAAAACTAAAAAGGAAATATACAAAATACTTCTATCTAAACAGCTCTGTGGCGCAGTTGGTAGGACACCTTTGGCGTGTCAATATCATCATCGCATCAGCCAGAAGACGTCCACTGCTACCTAGTGGGAGACCTGACAACGCTTCGTCACAAAACACAGATAGTTCAGAAGTCAATCTCCATACAAGTGCGCTCGAGCAACGCATACATAGACACTGCTCACGGACACGATATCTCGGACCGGTTGGGACCAGTGCGAGCGCGAATGCCATCCGCTTGAGACGCGCGTCTGTGAACTTTTTTGTGCAATAATGGAGCAACTAAAAAAAGTTATTATAACTGTTCAGTGGACGGTTGTTTAAATTGAATAATCGTGAATTTCGCCAATAACGAAATCGTCGCAAGATATTTTCTGTGACAAATTCATAATATAACAATGACATTAAAATTAAAATATTTTAGTTATTAATTTATATTTCCATTCTTCCCGTTTCATTCTCAACAATAAATCAAACAACTAGATAAGAGTGCCACCACTACAGCGACCGCCGAGCGTAGGTATGAAAAGTGAAGTACATACAGGAGATTGACTTCTGAACTATCTGTTTTTTGTGGCTTCGTCTTTCGGTTCGTGGTTGTCATTTTGTCATTCGAGAACCTTTCTCTCCAAACAATCGGCTATCTGTTCTTCGAGCGACGTGACCCGCCCATTGCCACCTCAACTAGCAATTTCCTCGATCGAGCTACGTCGGTGACTTTAGTTCTTCAACGGATTCCCGTATTCCGGATTCTATCGCACAAAAAAACTGTAAATCGATTTATTATTCAATTTTTTTTGTTCGACTGGATGACAAACGAGCAAGTCTCCTGATGGTAAGAGATCACCACCACCCATACACATCTGCAACACCAGGGGTATTGCAGATGCGTTGTCAACCTAGAGGCCTAAGATGGAATACCTCAAGTGCCAGTTATTTCACCGGCTGTCTTACTCTCCACGCCGAAACACAACAGTGTAAGCACTGCCGCTTCACGGCTGAATTAGCGAGCAAGATGGTGGTAGCAATCCGGGTGGACCTTGCACAAGGTCCTACCACCTGCAACCAACCAAACGGATGATAGGTAATGCGTTGGTAGGCCTCATGGTGGCAAGTGGCGAGTTGTCGTTCACTGTGGCGCTCTAAAGGTAAGCGTCCACTTGTCGGTAGGTATCGTACGCATCGCACGCAACGGATCGTAGTATTCTTTCAAAAGTCAAAGTCAAAGTCAAAATATCTTTATTCAATTTAGGCTATAACAAGCATTTATGAATGTCAAAAAAAAATCTACCATCGGTTCGGAAAAACCTCTGTTGAGAAGAATCCGGCAAGAAACTCAACGAAGTATATTTTTTTAAACAATATTATTAAATGATATGTATACATCACAAGTATTTAACACAACTTTATTTTTAACCCTTAAATTGGCACTGTGCATCACCGTGTACGTTAGTAAATAAAAAATCCTATCATCAATATATATATTTTTTGAAACTTTAATGACTAAAAACTACTAAATAATTTTATGATGAATGGTTGAAAAAATATGTGACTTGGCAATAATTTCAAATTAACGTCAGTGTCAAAAATAAGTTCAACGCGGCGTCGCATTCTAGTACCTAGGGAAAGTTTTATTAAAAAATTTCAACTTTTTTCTATGCAAGTTATGCTTATTATGTTTTGTGTTTTATGAGAAAAGGCTAAAGTATACGAACAATTGGTTCTTTTGTGTACATTCAGCATCATAACAACGATAATCACTGTTAAATTAGAACGTACACCACGGTTACCGTCGCCAAGTTTGTGAAGAAGTACTTACATTCAACTACGGTAACCACCATGTACGTTGCCAACTACAAGGTGAATTAACTTCGGTAACCACGGTGTACATTACCAAGTTCCCTGTACATTTTTTTGATTTCAAATTAACGATTTTACGTCCCCTTGTTTATTTTAAATCTTTTTAAACAGTATACTTTTCTTTCTTGGTCTGCAGTGCTTAACATAAAGTCGACCGCATAAGATTTTAGCTTTAATTCCCGTAGAAAATGCATGTTATGATTGTGGTTCTAATCCGGACGAGGAAATTAAACCGCACGCACCGCCACAATTCGATTCTGATGATAGCTCTGATGCACCTTCTCTAAACTCTTCTTTGGAACGTTTGAATTTGCTATTCTGCTTATTGGATGAGCATGAGGTTGATAAATATATATGTATGTATATCCAAAACCGATTGAATTCTGAAAGCATGCACGATGCTTCTTTCACCCATTAGAGAAAAAGTTCTGCCCTGGCCATCCACAGTTAATATGATGCTTTGCCCACATTAAACTCTATGCAATCCATAGCCACGCCATCTACACTTGAGCGCGTTTCGAACTCAACCAGAGCTCATCTTCAGAGCAACTCATATATGCCCCTTTTTTTCGCTGTTGGAAAACACGAAATTGCTTTCGACAGTTCCACAATATATTTGATTTGGATAGGTACGAGTATTTAAGTAAATGTAAACAAACTTCAGTTGCTAGATTTGTCACATTCAAGGATTTAAACATTTTACTTGTCTATCATTGTAATACTAACTAGACTAGTGTATTTCAATACAGATAGTATGTTTAGATAGTTTAATGGGGAAATTTCAATATTTAAGACACCAATTGACGGTGTTTTGTTTACATTTAGTTAAAATACCAATACCAAATATACCAAACCAAGTATAAATGATGTTTTTTTTTAAATAATTTAGGTTTATTTATATAAAAGTTTACTGCCTCATTGGCAGCGGTAACCAGCGTGTACACAAAATAATGGTGACCTGTCGTTTTGCCGAGTTTCATTACGCAGATTTTCGTTTCGCAGACAACTGTTGGCAGATTTTTCTTTTGGCCGAGCAACGTTTGGTATAATTTCGTTACGCCTATTATTCGTTTCGCCGAGTAGTCGGTAGGAAGAAAAGCGATAAGCAGATTTACGTTTAGTAGATTGTTTGTTTCGTAATTGTTTCAGTTAACCGAACAACTGTTCGTCGAGACACGATAAGCAGAGTTATCACATGGCATTAATATTGTTAAGTAGATTTAATGTTCAGTCGATTTTTGTTTCGTAATCTGCGTAGATAAAATCGGCCAAACGACAGGTAGGATTTTACTGAGTTGACTATATAAATATACTAGCTTTTATCAAAATGAAGTTAGGTGCGACGACGAGCGTTAGCGAGGAGGAGTGTTAGGTAGAATTGCGACCAACAACGCACGAGCCGAGCGAGCGAAGCGAGCGTGCCGCGGTAGCGGCCGGCGAAGTGCCAGAACCGAACTGCTAGCATCGCGACTTGGTTTGTTTAAACTCCAATGTAAAATAAATACAAATGATGGTCAAAAATACGTTTATTACTTTTTCGTTATACGTTTGAAACTTGTGAGGGTACATAAAAAAATCATAAAGAATGCGCGGTCAGCACGGCGTGTAAAAATGCCAATAAGGCCATAGTGTAATCCACACATATTCACGGTATTGAATGCCAGTCCCCATGCGAAACGAAAAGATGCGAAAAGTTGATATGCGCACTGAATAATAGTTCAACCGTTACAAAAGCGAAAGGTTGTTCGACCAAATGTGCAAAATGTGTAGTGATTAATAGCCTAAACGAATTTCTGTAAATAGTTGTTCGGCTAACTGACTCATATGCCAAGTAAATAGTCTGCTAAAGGTTGAGTTACGAAACGTTAGTCTGCGAAACAATACATCTGCGTACAAATTCATCGGCGTACCGTTACTCGGCGAAACGTTGTCTGCCAATCAATAATCTGCCTAAAAATAGTCGGCGAATCATTAGGTAACCCAAAATAATGTTACTTTGTTCTTATAGAATTGGCAACGTGCATGGTGATGTACATAGATTTTCTGAAAAACCAATAATGCTAGATTTTTTTTTTCATTTTTCTGTAGACCCTAAGACGGTATTAAATCAAGGTATGATACTGTATCACTTGTTTTTGTATTTTTTACTCTTGCCAATTTAAGGGTTAACACAGTAGGTTCGCTATTTGAAGTGATCGCTAATGCGGATCGGAATTGTTTCCAAATATCCCTGTCCATGTCTTTGTATAGAAACTCATATAAGAGCGCATCGTACGCATCGCACATTTCTATACCAAGCAACAAATCCGATACGTCCGAAGCGTACGATGCGGATAAGTGGACGCCTACCTTAAGGGGCCCACTGTTCAGCAGTGGACGTCTTCCAGCTGATGATGATGAAATCTAATCAAATATAGTAATACCTAATCATATCAGTTGCGATCGTGCATTTGTTCATGTTCATATTTCGTGATCAAATAACCTACACGTGCACGCAAACTCGTCAAACTGTTTTTTACGCGGATTATTTTCTAATCGTGTTTACTTCTCATATATTAACATTGCTATTTTGGGGTTCTGTAGGAAAAAAGGAACCCATATAGCTTTGCCAGGTCCAGTTTATAGTTATAGCTCCTTCAACCCTTAATAGTCTCTACTAGTAATAGTAAAAGTAGTCATACGAAAAATACAAAGTAGTAACACAGTACGACTGCACTTATTTTGCGTTTTTGATTAAGAGGACAAGAATATATGAAACAATTTTTTTTAAATAGTACAGAAAAGTGATAATTTTAGGTACCTACAGTCGAGTTCATAAACTTTTGAGCAAAAATTCAACCAAAAATAGATATTTTCAGAGATTTTTTATTTGTATTTTTAGTCGTGTTCACATATTTTTGAACAAATTTTTGCTCACACGTTTAAGAAATGTGTGAAAATTGAGTGAGACGTGATTGTAGAAAAATATAGATTTGCTCACATTTTCATTGTAAGTAGGAAGTCGAAGCAGGCAGTTAGTTGTATTAGTTGTAAAGTAAATAAGTATGCACACAATTAGTACGTTACGGAACCATACACTGGCGCGGCTGGCATGCACTTGGTCGTTTTGTACGGCCATTTATTTGCGCAGACGCCGCACTGTCAAGGATGGCAATGTGGGTGTCTATTTATGATTAACGGCGCAGAAGCACGAGGCGTCCAGTTAGCGTATTATGCTGTAAGTTGTCAGTACATGTTCGGTTGGATTCCGATAGAAATTGATTACATATATGTACAGTCGAACAAACTGAAGCATGTCATCATCATCATCATCATCCCAGCCTATATACGTCCCACTGCTGGGCATAGCGGCCTCCTCTCAGAACAAGAGGGCTTGGGCCATAGTTTCCACGCGGGCCCAGTGCGGATTGGGAACTTCACACGCACCATTGAATTTCTTCGCAGGTTTGTGCAGGTTTCCTCACGATGTTTTCCTTCACCGCAAAGCTCGTGGTAAATTTCAAATGTAATTCCGCACATGAATTTCGAAAAACTCAGAGGTGCGAGCCGGGGTTTGAACCCACGACCCTCTGTTTGAGAGGCGATAGGTCAAACCACTACGCCACCACGGCTTCTGAAGCATGTACCAGGGTGGAACGTTTGTGCTACTTTATTTATTTATTGTATGGGATACGTGTCACAGCAAAACTGTGTAAGAAATAAAAATTAATACTAAAAATTAAAACTTAAATCTAGATTAATTAAAATATTCCACTACTTTCTCTGACAGCTTCTTGACTCTCGAGATTATATGTGTCCATCGAACTTAGTGATCGGGCATTCCAGTACCATGTGGTGGGCCGTCTGTTCTGGGTGTCCACACACGCAAGCCGTCGACTCGCACCAGCCCCATTTACTCCTAAGGTACGCGGAGTTCCCAACATTGGTTCGGAAGCGGTTGGCCAGGCACCACACTCGACGCTGCGCTTCGAAGCCCGGGGGTCTTTCGCGGGGGTTCAACTCAAACAAGTCAGGTGGCTCTCCCTTCGTCTGCCATTCGCTCTGGAGTGTCTTTTGGATACGGGTGGGTGGCGAGATTTTAACCTTTGAGTTGCCGCAGGTAGGTCTTTATTGACAGGTAAGGTTGAATCCCCGCATATTTTGTCCAGCTCGCGATGGAGGCATTGTTCTCGGCGCAGGTGCGGCGGAGCAATGTTGCTGAGTGCAGGCAGCCAGTGCGTGGGCGTTGGGCGCATGCAGCCTGTTACCAGGCGCATGGTATGGTTCAACTGCGAGTCTACTGCTGAGACATGTGCGCTGTTGAGCCACACAGGTGCACAATACTTAGCTGAAGATAGACCACTAATGGGCTACTAATGACATGTTGATTGACATCCCATACTTTTGTGAAGGCAATCATATAGTGGAATTGATTAAGTAGATATCAAAAAGTTCCACTGTTATATATGTATCAGTTTGTTCGACAGAGTTCGACTGTACAGTTTTGTGGAAACTGAATCACGTATCAGGGTGGAACGATTTCATAATCAATTTCGCTACGATTTCTTTGGCATATGTACGGGATGTCAACATGCCACTAGTAGCACAAAGGTTCCACCCTGCTACGTGATTCAGTTACCTCGATTGCAGTCAAGGCCATAAATATATATGTAGGTACGTACACTGATAATAACGTAACCATAAAAATTTCATTTTTAATACATTTTTTGTTGACTGTACTTGCATTGTCACCCAAACTACATTTGCATACCAAATTTAACCGTTGAAGAGTTCCGTCCTGCGGGGACGATCCTGGCTGGACTACCAGGATGTCACTACTAGATTATTGTATTATCACGCGATGTACATAAGTATCCAAATTTCAAGTCAATTTGACTACTGTAAGTTGGTCAAATTTAACTTGCAAGATTTGATTACACACAGACAGACAGACAACTTGAAACTAAATAAAAGCTTGTGAAAAGGATAGCTGAACTAGTTAGGCATTTGACGTTTAGCCAAAATTTACTAATTAGGAACCAAAATACCTAATGCTAATATTGCAAAACTGATTTTGTAAGACATATTAACCTAAATTAGGCCTTAGTTTTGTAGTCACTCAAGTTATGTTACAACCAACAATTTTTTTTTTTGTTAGGTACTGTTAGCAAATCTTTTTTTTTTCAGAATCAAGAAGACACAAATATCTGCACACCTTTTTGCGACTTATCATAAGGTCGATATGGATATATTTGATATAGATATTTATGCCCTCGACTGTACCTAATACTTTACATTAATTAGCATTAGAAAGAAGTAATATATTTTACTAGCATGTACCCGCGGCTTTCGCACGCGTAAATCATTAGATATACAGTAGTTGAATTGAAATTCCGGGATTTTATTAAATTCTCGTGGGAATTCCCTAAAACTACATCGTGGTTTTCATTGACGTTAAATTAAAACACCCATGCCAAATTTCATGACTCTAAGCCAGCGGTTGTTATTTTGAGATTTTATCCCTATCCCGTGGGAATACCGGGATAAAAAGTATTCTATGTTTATAAAATCCAGGTTATAAACTAACTTTTCGCCAAATTTCATCCAAATCCGTCCAGCCGTTTCAGCGTGAAGAAGTAACAAACATACTCACTCACTCACTCACTCACTCATAAACTTTCGCATTTATAATATTAGTAGGATAGTAGGATTACGGTATCCTAACTAATATTATAAATGCGGTGAGCTTGTTGGTTATTTTTTCCGATTATCATGAAACTTGATATGGAGATAGTTTGAGACATACTTCCGTACGGAAGAACATAATGGTAGTTTTTATCCCGAAAAATTGTTAGCTCCCATGAGACAGCGGTGAAGAATTCTTTGTAGATATAGCTGGTGCAGATATAAAAATATTTCAATTAGAAAACTAACGTGGGACACGGATAGGTATAATTAATGCAATGGATGTTAATTTAGCGGGTAATCCATTCGAGATTCTTTGTGGTGGTCGTGGAGTGCTTTACGGGTGATGATTAAGGAAATTCATACTTACTTAAATGGAGAGAAGAATATTGCATTTGAATTCGATTTAAGCGATGTCTTGATTTCATTATTTTCATTCCCTCAAAATTACTTAAATTGTTCAACGGTGCGTGTGAAGTGCCCAATCCGCACTGGACTCGCGTGGGAACTACGGCCGAAGCCCTCTCATACTGAGTGGAGACCTGTGCCCAGCAGTGGGACGAATTTAGGCTGGGATGATGATGATGATGAAATTGTTGTAAAAGAATACATAAAAATATCACAAGATTAAATTAAAAATATCAATTTCAAATCAAATTAATCCAAATAAAATATCAAATAAATCAACCGAACAAATTTCCAACTAGGGATTAAATCACGGCTCTTCTCTAAAAATAAAAGGAATCAAACAAAACTTGTAGATCATCCACAAACCATGCGCACTCACGTCAATAACGTCGTTGGGTAATAGGTTCGGTTCCGGAGCCGATTAGCTGGGAATGCCTGATGATGCAGCGGTTTCAGGGTATACTTAAGCCGTTGAATTGACTAGGATTCCAAGGCAGATTAATACGTACCATAAAGCTTGTAAGCCTTAACACTACCCTTTTTCTGCTATTTTTTGAGGGGCCATTTTCTCGTAGATCAAGCCTTGACAGGGGTTGCAACGAGGTACACTTGCACCTCTTGGTATAAAAGATAAAGCATAGAAGATGTGCTAGTATTTTGGATGGAGAACATTTTTTTAATTTTCATCGTCTTTGGCTGTCGGCGGCTGATTGGCTCAAGTCCTTTGCCGCGGTAGTTAAATATTTTGTTTTGAAAAAAAAACTTTCTGCCAAGTTTCTCGCAGCATATATATTCTTCTTGACAATGATGGTCTTTCCAAAAGCGCTGGTTGTATAAAAAAGTGACATGTAAAAGAGCCCTTTGCAGCTACTTGTTTACAGATTAAACATTTAAATTTCTATTTTTGATTTCACTGTGTATCACTTTTTGATAAACATAAGTAGACTCCAAAAAGTCTTTAAAATATTCAAAAAAAATATTCTCTAATATTGCCGTCCAACTCTTTAACAAACCAATTTGATGTCCATTTTAATCGTATCACAACCAATAAAACTTGTAATAATAATGATTTGATTGCATACCAAATCAAAGTTACGATATTAATAGCCTTTTAACTTTTTATTGTAAGCGATATTGCACCACATTATTGCAATTAATTGTTATTTGATTAGACATAATTTAAATAATCAAATGTCTGCGGTTTAATTCGTAACAGAATTACCTTCGTTTTCTAGAAACCTTTCTGTGGACAAATTGGCACCATCGCTGTCGTTTACTAGTGCAATTAAAAGGCAAAGTACTTTAAAAAGTTATATTCTGTAAAACAAGAACATTTCATAATTAAAGGACCATCCATAAAGTACCAACGCACACCAATTTTGACCATTTTTTTTAGCGCAAACCCATCTCCTTTTAATAACACTTAAAGTAATGTACCTACTTTACAGTATAATACATAGATATTTTCTATAGAGAATGTACGATATTATAATGTTCATTTAGTTTAATATATCTATATATATAAAAGAAGACTGACTGACTGACTGACTGACTTATAGATCAACGCACAGCCCAAACCGCTGGGCCTAGAAACTTGAAATTTGGTACAGGGGTTCTTTTTATGATGTAAATGAGCACTAAGAAAGGATTTTTAGAAATTCATCCCCTAAGGGGGTGAAATAGGGGGGTGAAGTTTATATGTAATTTTCTCATTTCTGGACTTAGAAGTATGCAAATAGGTGTATAAGTTTTCGATTACAATAAAAAATTATGTATTTAGATGAAATGGATAAAATTCCCCCCTAAAGGGGTAAAATAGGGGGGTAAAGTTTGTATGGAAATTTTCTCATTTCTGGACTTAGAAGTATGAAAATAGGTGTTTGAGTTCTCGATTACTTTTAAAAATTATCTGTGTAAGTGGAATGGATAAAATTCCCCCTAAAAGGGTAAAATGGGGGGTAAAGTTTGTATGGAGATTTTCTCATTTCTAGCCTTAGAGGTATGAAAATAGGTATATAAGTTCTCGATTACAATGAAATATTATCTGTGTAGGTGAAATGGATAAAATTCCCCCCTAAAGGGGTAAAATGGGGGGGTAAAGATTGTATGGAATTTTTCTCATTTCTGGACTTAGGAAGTATGAAAATAGGTATACAAGTTTTTGATTAGAATTAAAAATTATCTGTGTAGGTGAAATGGATAAAATTACTTTTAAAGGG
The DNA here is from genome assembly GCF_025370935.1 of Choristoneura fumiferana. Taxonomy (NCBI): domain Eukaryota; kingdom Metazoa; phylum Arthropoda; class Insecta; order Lepidoptera; family Tortricidae; genus Choristoneura; species Choristoneura fumiferana. The sequence continues at coordinate 1,989,488 of NC_133487.1, read as the reverse complement.
TTAAAATGGGGGATTGTGCAATCTCTGGTCTTCTCGATCTTTCTGTATGGCTCTGAATCGTGGTCTATTCGTGTGGCTGACCGGAAAAAGATCGAAGCGTTTGAGATGTGGTGTTGGAGAAGGATGCTACGCATACCGTGGACAGCAAAGAGAACCAACAAATCCATTCTCGACCAGCTGAATGTCAGAACCAGATTGTCCACGACCTGCTACCAGCGAGTACTCGGCTATTTTGGCCATATCGCTCGAAGGGAGCCAGACAACCTCGAGAAACTGATAGTGCTAGGCAAAATAGAGGGAAAAAGGCCCAGAGGACGGTCACTAACCCGATGGTCGGATCAAATTAAGGCGATCACGGGGCTCACTTTGCCTGCAGCGCTGATACAGGCCGAGGACAGAGTGGTGTGGAAGCAGTTCGTCAACGTCTCCGTAAAGGCTTTTCAAGACGGGCACGACCTTCAGGAATGAAGAACACGACAAAGAAGAAGAAGAATTAAAACATATGCCCTGATAATTAAAGTACACGCGGACGAAGTCGCGGGCAAAAGCTAGTAATTTGTATAATCGCGATTATTTCACCTGTAGAACATAATTCGGTTCGGATGGGGTCTTCATCAAATTTTATGGCAGTGTATTATATGTATTAGTATGGGTAAAAAAAGCGCGGACAATAGAGGAGGGGGGGGGCGTTAGAATAGAAGCGCCAACTAGTCTGCCAAAGGGTCATTTACTGTCCAGCAAATTTATACAAACAGTTTTTGCCCTCATTTTATGTCAAAAACTTATGTACCATTAGCCAAATATGTGGTCTACCACCCTAAAGTTGATAATCGTTTGCTTGTCATAAAACAATAATGCCTAAAAACGTGTCTTTCAGCTTGAAAGTTCGACTTGAGTGACATATTAATTTGATAGGAACTTGTTAAAAAATTGATAGACCACTTATTATTTGGCTGATGGTACACTAAATGCTGTATTTCTATATAAACGTCCGACTTGAAAAAGGAAAGAAGAGGTTCGTTGGTAGGTTCGTTGGTAGGTACGTTTTTAGGGTTCCGGAGCCAAAATGGCAAAAACGGAACCCTTATAGTTTTGCCATGTCTGTCTGTCTGTCTGTCTGTCCGTCCGCGGCTTTACTCAGGGACTATCAATGCTAGAAAGCTGTAATTTTGCACGGATATATAAGTAAACTATGCCGACAAAATGGTACAATTAAAAATAAAATAAAAAATTTTTTTAGGGTACCTCCCATAGACGTAAAGTGGGGGTGTTTTTTTCTCATCCAACCCTATTGTGTGGAGTATGGTTGGATAGGTCTTTTAAAACCATTAGGGGTTTACTAAGACGATTTTTCGATTCAGTGATTTGTTTTTTTGTTTCTAGGCGTCATTATTACTATCTTGAATATTTCAAATTGTTTCGACGAAATCTGTTACATTTGTTTTTTTAATGCGTAAAAACTGGTTTTTTAACCATCCAGCCCTTCTTGTAATTGATGCGACAATCAATCAACACGTTATGTAATGGATGATTTATTGGGTGATTAGAGAGCAATAAACTCATAAAAATTAATAAGGTATACACACAACTTCAAACCAAGACAAACATTTAACTGAATATGATATGAATTAAATAAATAAACAAATATCATGGGAAAATTGACACCAATTGACCTAGTCCCAAACTAAGCAAAGCTTTTACTATGGATACTAGGCAACGGATAAACATACTTATACAGGGTGATTCCGGGGTCACGAGCAAGAGTGAAAGGGGTGATGGGGAGATTCACACTGATCAACTTTTACTATGGGACCAGCCACGAAATTGCAAAAAAATCTGCTGTTCCATACATTTCGGATAGTTAGCGATCAATTATCTCTTGATTAGATGGTTTAAAGTTGAAAAAAAGTAAAGCCATCGCTAAAGAATTTGCTTTCAAATAAAAAACCGCATTCAAATCGGTTCACCCGTTTAAGAGCTACGGTGCCACAGTCAGACACACAGACAGACAGGCAGACACTTATTAGCGGTCAAACTTATAACACCCCTCTTTTTGCTTCGGGGGTTAAAAAAGCCGTGGTAGCCTAGTGGGTTCGAACCTGTGCTCTTTAGTTTTCGAATCTTGTTTGCCGAAATACATTTGAAAACCATGAACTTGCGGTGAAGGACCTTGAAGAAACCTGCACACACCCGAGAAGAGTTTCGATGGTGTGTGTGAAATTCCCAATCCGCACTGGGCTCCATGGGAACTGCGGCCCAAGCCTTCTCATTTTGAAGAGAGACCTGTGCATTGCAGCGCAAGTGCTAAGACGATGATTGGAATAAAACTTGGGAAAATCCCAACTATAATACTGGCAACACAGCACTGGATGCGGCGGGAAGCACGCAGTAATACCTGTCATCATAACAGAATTACTATCAATTGACATGCAATATAACGGCGTCGCAAATTGAATCACAGGACTCGGGGGCGCTCTGGGGTTGCCAGGGTGAAATGGACGGAGAAAATAACATGTAAGAAAACTGTGTCTACTTTGTAGCGGCATGGCGTGAACCCGATGAGTGAGAGGTGTGAGTTTTTTTTTATTGAGTCGCTTAGCCATAGCCACTAGGTTAGGTCCTTGCTTTTATTTACTTGTCTTAAATATTTGACGGCCGGATGGCCAAGTGGTTAGAGAACCTGACTACGAAGCTTGAGGTCCCGGGTTTGAATCCTGGCCGGGGCAGATATTTGTATGAATAATACGAATGGTTGTTCTCATGTTATTTATTTATTTATTATCTAAATTTTATTATTATTACTTATTAAATTTTAGTAAATTACCCTTTTTTTTCTTTTTTTCTCAGCAGTGGTAAACATTAACAGGCTAAGAAAAAAACTTACCCTTGATCTTCTTTAAAAATACCCAATCCCCACATTTTCCTGAGCTGGCAACCTCAAGTTTTAGGGGCTTGGGGGACTTGCCGGGTTTCTAGGGGCCGTGGTCCCAGGGGACAAGAGGGGTTATTGTTTCAATCCCGCCGCAAACTTCGATAGCCGGCAATTGAGAAAGTTGCGAAGAAAGTTTGTCATTCTGTTAGGCTCCTAGACTATATCGAGGGTATTCTGGCAGAACCAGATAAGTGCACAATATTTATTAACATATAAGGTTTTGCTAGATAAATAAAGCAGAAAAAATTGAGTATGCCTATGTATGTAACTATTTTTTTTTTAATTTTGCACTTATTCTGTTTTGCCAGAATACCCTCGATATACCTAATATTAGTTTAGTTACATTACGGGGTCACAGTATGCTATCCTACTAAAAATATTCTAATAAATACCTAAATAAAAACGACATTCCCAGATTTCATTTAAATCGGCTTAGCGACTGAGGAGTGAAGAGGTGATGGACAATAATTTCATAAATCATTATTCATTATTTATTTATTCATTAAAATCATAATAGTCATAGTAGAGGTTTTATTTAGGTACTAAGTATTTACATTTTGAGGTTACAAAACAATCATAGTACTTTAACTATAAAAACATTTACATTCCATATCACATAACTTCAGTTGTTTTTAGACCCTTCGATTTTGAGCGCGCCTTTCGGTATAAAGAGTTTTTGCAGGTATGTACGGTCAAGGGACTTTAATTCCCATGAGCGACCGTGGAAACTTTTCAAAGGAAATGTTATTACGATTTTCCTTGTTAATAAATGCGATTTCACTATGACGTTTACTGTGAAATGGTTCCATAGTGGCTCATGGATGAAAGTGCTTGACCGTACCCGTACGAAGCCGGGGCAGGTCGCTAGTAATAAAGCTACGGTAAAGACTACCTACTTATTTTTTTTAAATTAAAGTCTTGACATAAAGTTCTCGATGAATGAGAATGAATGACACTCGACATTTCTATTACTCTTATATTTCTGTGTCCGTGGTATCAAGGGTCAAATGACACAAAGCGACCTCACAGCAGGCATTAAGCGAGTGTTATTGTAATCCAACCCATTACGAAATTCTAAATCCATTTCAGTTACAGAAACCACAAGCCCGTGGACCGCGTAATATCTCCAACGCTAAATATAAGTGACCCACCACACTCTGGTTGGTATTCATTACACTTACTAGGTGACCAAATGCATGGGCCAAGTCATCGGTACTATTGATTTCAAAGATAGACGCTCACCGTCTGGCATCAGTTCGGGGTAAGCGAGAAGCCATTCTTTGGTATTAGGTGGGTACAAAAGTTAGCAAAAATTATGTCTATTCTAATAATGACTAGATAGTTATTTGTGTCACAAGGGAGCAAAATGGTGTATTTACGGCGAGGGCGTAAATTGAATCCAGAATGTAGCGAAGGATTCTGCAATAGAATCCTGAGCGTAGCGAGGGATTCTAAAGTAGAATCCTGAGCGTAATGAGGGATTCAAGTGTTTACGCCCAAGATGAAAATAATTTTGCTCCCGAGTGGCTCATACAACTTTCACACCGAGCATTAAGAAACTTGAACAAAATAATTCTAGATATTATTAAAGAACAACCAGCATAGAAAATTGCATAGCTTTACAATTATCAATTTCAAAAAATGGCATTTGCAATAAAACACTTAGAAAAGCCTTGAACAGAAAAGTTGCACTTTGCTCCCTTTCGTCAGGGAGGAAAAGTAACTTTTCTGAAGGAGAGGTGTGAATAAATTTAAAATCCCCTTCTCACTCTAAATTTTATGAAATCCAGATGCAATACCCGTCTATTTCGTAACACAGAAGAAATAATTTAAATACTTAACGTCATACTAGATAGAGGAAGTAGTTCCAGGTTGGTATTGCTCATCATCATTATAATGTAGGTTCATCCTAGAGCCGAACATAGGGAGAGAAGTGTCATATCTAAGTCTTACAACGAAACGTCTCGGGAAATCGTTTAGAAAAAAATAATAGCTACCTACTTGTATTTGTTATCGAGTCGAAATTTGATAGAGTCCGATAAAAAAAACTGTCACACAAATTCAAAACAAACGCAGGTAGCTACACATTTCGCAGACTTTTACTTATGGGTATACGGTGGGTATACGATCAGAATCCATAATTTTCTAACGCACTCTAAATCATAATCGCTTTCACCACTTTTTTCCGTCAAACGATAATATGACGCTAGAAAGAGACGTTGAATTGCAAGCGCCCGTGCGCTGGATAATACAGCGTCGGTATTTGCGTAGCGTCACTCATTCCAGACGCGAGTGTGAAGGTTCCATAATGTTCTATAATTGCTTTTTTTATTAAAAAAACTATTCAATGCCGCGCTAAAAGCGACCATTAGAGACGACCTTGCGACGCAGTTTTCGGAAACCCACGGATTCTGTAATGACGTGGTCGTGAGCATCGTATATAACCTTGCTTTGTAATACCGCAGAATATGGCACAAGTAATGTGATGATACAGACGGCTGCTGCGCCATTTCGGAATGTGTTTTACACAAACACATAAACAAAACACAAGTGCGAGTGCGAAAATCTGCGAGAATTCACACAGCACATCTCTGGTGGAAACAGCAGAGCGAAGCGAGGCTAGATTTCTATTGGTTCATGAAAAACACATTCATCGCAACACAACCTCGCACATCTTTGGTGGAAAGTCAGCCTAAGTATAGGTAACATGTAGATTGTGTTACGTAGCACGCAGTAGCGTGTCAAGCCAAGTTCAAAGAATCTCTGTTGGAAATGGAGCTTTGAATTAATTTGTCGTTCGGAACACGAAACAGAAGATCGATTTTCTTCTATCTCATTTGAATCTTCAGGAAAACAAAGAAAACCGACGAGTCCCGATAGTTTATAGTCCTTTATACCTACTACTTTGCTAGTTGGCTTGTGATCTATTTTAGCAAAATTAGTGCAGGCTTCGAGCTCCCAAAGCTCGCACCGCCCTATGCCTATATTTAAATTTCCTTATCCTGCTCTAAAACTTACGTATACCATTGGGGCCGATGGGTTCCAGAGTGTCACCAAGTACAGGAAGACGCAGCGTGTTAGACCCTCTACAAGGTGGACTCGGATGGACGCGGGACCGGCCAAGCAAGCCCTCTTGTTCTGAAAGGAGGCTTGTGAGTGAGACGTACATAGGCCAAGATGATGATGATGATTATTTATTTATTTCATCATCATCATCATCATCCCAGCCTATATGCGTCCCACTGCTGGGCACAGGCCTCCTCTCAGAACAAGAGGGCTTGGGCCGTAGTTCCACGCGGGCCCAGTGCGGATTGGGAACTTCACACGCACCATTGAATTGCTTCGCAGGTTTGTGCAGGTTTCCTCACGATGTTTTCCTTCACCGCATTTATTTATTTAGTTATCAATAAAAAATTACAGCATTACAATTAGAAAACCAATGCATTCAAATTATAGGTACACAAAAAATACAAAAATACATAAGAAAAATACAAAAAAGACTACTAAAAAAACTAAGTAGGATGCTCTATGCTCTATTTGCTTAATCCTTAACCTCTATTTTTAACCCCCGACGCAAAAAGAGGGGTGTTATAAGTTTGACCACTATGCGTGTCTGTGTGTCTGTCTGTCTGTCAGTGGCACCGTAGTTCTTAAACGGGTGGACTGATTTGAATTCGGTTTTTTTAATTGAAATCAGTTTTCTAGCGATGGTTCTTAGACATGTTTTATCAAAATCGGTTCAGCTTTTGTAAAATTTACCTGTAAAATCGTCTTTCTCCGCAACACCACTTAATCGTAACATTTCCCTACTTATAGTTTCTTTTTGAGTGCTATTCAACAGTAAGTATTTACATCATGTGTAGGTATTTTAAATTCCATTACACCTTGATACTACTTTAAGTTTTCCTCACACGTCTTCATGTGTCCAAGGATAATAAAAGTAGTGTTTAAACCATAGACAAAAACTAAAACAATAGCGAAACCCGTAATTCCACTCACCAACAATGTTAGGATAATTGCCAACGTTTTTATTTAAAAAATAATGATGTTTTATGTGAAAATTATGCTTATGAACGCGCAAATGACCGCGTCGCCTATATTTTACATGGATTCTATAAATTTGGTTTTTGTTTAGTGTTATTATGACTTAATAAGAACCAGGCCATAATTTCCCTATTATCGTGAATGTCAGGCTGATCGGGATACAGGATGGCCCGATAGGTATGCAGTTCTTATTAGCAAACATATCTGGAACATTGTAATTAAAACGGAACATGAACTGCTCAATTTAAAAGGGTGTGCATGTTTTTGTGTTAAGTCATGTCAGTCATTATGTCAAACACTTGACACTAGCAAACATTTGTATTTTAATGAGGGTTTTCACTGCGGCGAAATATCGCTAGATGGCGTTAGTGTCGAGAGGTACGTTTAACGTTTGACGTTTGCTCATGATTGGTTAAAAAACTAAATAAGAGTGATTCGATTTGTAGCATTCGAACATGGCGGATGTAGACGATATCTAATTTTGGTATTTCTGCTTCTTTGGCTAGTTGAAGTATAATTTTGATAGTGTTTTATGCGACGATTAACCTTAACAGTGAACAGTGATCACAAAATTCTATATTGCTCTCGTGTCTGACATTTTTTAATGCGCAAGTGGTCTCCGCGTGGTTTCTGGAATTTTGCTATCAAGTTGCAAAAACTACAATCACCGTACAACATGCATAAGAAGAATATATTTATCTTTAATTTAACTGACATTGGCCCAAGCCTTATGGCCGCCATTAAGAGGAATAAATAAATAAATAAAACTAAATAAGCCAATCGCATGAAAACGTCGAACGTCAAATGGACCTCACGTTACTAACGCCATCTAGCGATATTTCTCCTCTGTTAAAACCCTCATTGTCTCGATAAACTTAGGTAGTGTAGGACGCCCTCTGGTCAGGTGGAGAGACGATCTGTGAAAGGCTGCGGGTAGAAGCTGGATGCGTCGAGCCGAGGTCAGGGCGAATGGTGCTCATTGGAGGAGGTCTATGTCCAATGCACTATGCACATATGTACAGATTATCAGGCCGTGCATTATTTGGGCGTGCATTAACAAATCGTACATTAACTACACCCGTTGTGGGTCTTCAGCAAGTTGTATGGAAACACCTTTTTAATGTTTTTTCTGTTTATTGCGTTGTCCTAAAATTTAATTTTTTCACTGCTTTAAGGAGTAGCAGATCTGAGTATTTGATATTAATGTCATAAACTTACACACTTCCACACGTTTCTAAAAGAAAGGGTCTTGACAGACGAACGGAGGGAGAACAAAGTGATCTAAAGATTCAATTTTTGTCGACTGAGTTGCGGATCCCTAAAAAGAGGTCTTTCATAAACCCGCAACGTTATTCCTACAAAACAAAACACAATCTCGCCCCGCGTCGAGGGGGCCGCGATTGAGATTATCGAATTTTCCCCTGCAGACCTCTAAATCACTTTACTTAAGCGATGTTTGTACTACAAATAGTACTTTACTCCATTAGATATAGAGATGAAAATACTAAGCTTCAACTTAGAGAGATTTGCCGCGTGTTACAAATCTATTGGTGGTTGATTCTGCTTCCTAAGGAAATGGGATAAAATGATTTTAAGTATTTTTGGAAAGGTAAGATATTGCAATGATAATTCAAGTCAAAATGGACCTTCGCCAAGTACCCAAGACAACCCTTGGCTTAATGTTTTAGACTATAGCGGTCATTAATAATTTTATGATTTAAATTCTGGTTTTGTTCCGCGTACCTTGATTTTAGAGCAGCTCGATATTTCGACACAGTTGCATGTTGCATGCGCCATGATCACAGACGACTGACGGCGACTCAGGCGCATCCAACTGTGCCGAAACATCGAGCTTCAATTCAAGGTACGCGGAACCCCAATTTAAATCATAAAACCTTGACTTATCGGTGAAACTTAGTAATTCGGTGATCGGCGTGATATTCTTACGAAGCTCATAATGGTGAAATGCAAGCAATTAAATCACTGCCAACCCGATGGCAAGCATTTAAGCTGACAGCTGCCATCGATGTTATAGTTTGCGTTTCCTCATAGTGAGATCTGTGTAAGACACGGTATTTGACTATTTTGTATATGTTTTATAAATTAAAACTACACAATGCCTGTTATCGAATAGAAAAACAATTTTTAAGCTACCTAATATTAAGATATGGCTAACTCAGGAGTTGTCAAATACCGTATTACGAAGTACCTATCACGGATAAGCCAAGGTTTGCCCTAACGCTCAAATTAATCAAAATCGAAATGACAATTTATTTGTTAAGCATAGGTTTGTAGATGTCATATTGTTTAAGTTATTTAGCATCACCATTTTGCCTGTTGGCGTACAAAAACTAAATAGCTTGCAGTATAGCATGCAGCATGTTTATTTACATAGAAAACAATTATGATTAATATACATGTAGTCAAATAGAAATTGAAAACAAATTTTTATACTTAGGGGCTGTTTCACCATCCATTGATTAGTGTTAACTGACGGTTAAATGTGATGCCGTCTCTATTTGTTTTGTTCGAATAGACGGAGACGGCATCACATTTAACCGTCAGTTAACACTAATCAATGGATGGTGAAACAGCCCCTTAGTGTCATTAATTACTACTACAGTCAAATTTAAATAAATCAATACTAAAGTCTTTCTTGACAGGTGAAATATCGCTAGATGGCGTTAGTAGGTATGTAAAGGTCCGTTTGACGTTGTCTTGCTTAGGGTCATTTAAGTATGTATTTGAAAATTGGTTCCTGAATAGATCAGCAAATTCTTGGGTTAGATCGCGTCTTTGAGTTCGATTTTGCGGGAACAATGTAATTTTCTGAAATAAAAAGTACCCTTACTCTAACCAAATTTGTTGAGCTGTTTTTGCGTCATAAAGAGACAAACATCAAACTTTCACGTTCACAATATTTGTAGAGTATCTATCTATTTAGACGACTGGATGACCAAGTGGTTAGAGAACCTGACTACGAAGCTTGAGGTTCCGGGTTCGATTCCCGGCCGGGGCAGGATGTTTAATTATGTATTTAGGTATTCCAATTTCCAGTCAACAAAAAGTATAGCCAGCAAAAGAGCTTGTGAGTTTTAAAAATGAAAATGTTAACAGTACAAATATTAACTGATAACATATATCAGTTAACGTTATTTTAAGTAGGGGTTTTAACGTACATAAGTTAAAACCCCTACTTAAAATTAATCGCCTTTGTACATCAGGTAACTACCTATTGAGTTTTGAAAACGACAAAAACAACATGACTGCATTAAATTCCCTTAATCCCATTACTTATGTCTATAAATACAAATTGATCTATAACTGAATTTAATCCATTAAATTTTTATGAACTGTAAATCAACAAAATGGTGATGTTGACACTCGTCAAGTGTTAATAAATTGCATTCGATGAAAAACTACCGGACAATGCGCGCGCATATTTCAAATGTTTTTTCCTTTGCTATAGTGCAAGCTGTTTTGTAAGTGTAGTTTTTGTTAATTATAATGGGAATAGTGTGTAAAGCTGGTTTAAATATTGACGTTAAGTTTTTGCTGGCTTCATAACTTTCGCAGTAAAATGTCGTCTGCTCTACGTTGTGTAATAGGTACAGGCATTAATATCTGCCACAGCGGAGCGTGCAAAAATATCTGACACGTCCTTCCGGCCCTAGAAATAGAGTTGCATCAGATATTTAGGCGCGCTTGTTGTGTCTGCTGTGACTGAACCACAGGTTACTTATAGTTATTAATGTTGTATTTAATACATCAGAAACACTTCTTCAAAATCAGAATCTCACATTTATTCTGAACTTTGAACTAGGCTTTGATAGCATAAAAAATTAAATACATAATATATTTAAAAAGCGCGCCTACAAGACCAGAGATGGACCAAAAGGGTTACCACATGGTTAGGCCCTCAAGGCAAAAGGAACAGAGGTAGACCTTTAGCTAGATGGGAAGATGAGCTTAAAAAAAACAGCTGGCCCTGACTGGGTTCATATAGCGCAATCTAGAGAAGACTGGCTATCTTTGGAGGAGGCCTTTACCTGCAGAGGGGTTCTTGCAGATAACTAAATAAACACAATATTATATGAATTACATTTTTGAAATATTACTTTAACTAAATACTAACAAAAGTAAATAAATAAAATAGGTACTAACATAGACTTTAAAAAAAACTTTAGAATAATATTTTCAATCCACTGCAAAGAAATAAAAGGCTTTTTTTTTATTATTTAAATAAAAATAAAAACTATAAAAAACAAAAAATTAACCAACTACAAAAACCTTGAAAATAATTTTCTACTAGTTTGAAGTCGGTGCCTCAGCACGAGCCAGCGGGAGTGATTGAAGCCCAATATAATATGTAGGTGAGATAGACACTATAGGTCTACTCCAAATTTTAGAAGTAGAAAAGAGCTTAGAGCTGTCCTTCCTCCCGCTCAAGTCTCAAAGGGCTAACAATTTCAGCTCATTTAGACTCCAAGTGCCTGCCAAGCACCACCGAATGTTCCTGCGCCCCGACTTCTGGCCGGAGGGTGCGGTGTTCCGTCGTTTTAGGGTAGCGACGAAGACAACATCCAAAAATCCCTAATTACCTACTTTGTTTTATTTTTGTACGTCTTTTTGTGTTTTTTATGCCTTTTTTTGTTTTCTTTTTGTATAATTTTACAGTGCATTGATTTTGTATGTATGTATGTGTGTAAACTCTTTATTGTACAAAATAAGTAAACAAACACAGATTACAAACAATGAAATATATGTACAAAGGCGAAGGGATCTCTACCAGTCAACCTTTGAGTGGATGAGAAGAGCATTCAGTCAGGGAGAGATAAAAAGTGAGTTTAAAAATTAAAATAGATAGTGGAAGCTACAATACATTACACAAACCTAATATACCTTTTTTTTAGTTGGACCTGTATTGTTCAATGTTCATAAATAAATAAATAATCATTTATTGAAGATACACAAATCTATAAAAGAATGAGTTTTTACTGTAATGCTGTAACTTTTAAGTGACAAATAAATAATAATAATAATAATAATAAATTTATTTCGACCAACTCGGATCATACACATAGAAATTAAATAGAAATTAAGAACATAAAAATTAAGAACAATAAGATTACATTACATATACTAAGTGGGCAACACATGCAGCTGGTTCCAGTGGCACATAAATGGACCGTCAAATAAATAAGTCGACATTTTCGCACTCGACAAGCTTTACCCAACCTACACAAGACGCGTCTGTGCCCCATGATTGCCCCGACTGCCCCACTAGCCCATTGCCCGGGGCAGCAGGGACCCGGATATTGCTCCTCTCATTTAGCGATATTAACTTTCTGGATATTAGTTGCCATTTCGATGTTAAATGAGGTTCGCGATGAAACGTGAGCATGTTTTTCGTTCAGACATTAATCCTTTGAAAGATTTGTAGTGTTAATAGAAAGCATTTTAAATCTACTGGATTCGTACGCACAAAACGTACGTTCAAAAGTTCGTGGCTAAGAGAAGGAAACCAGTGTAGCATAAGAAAGGTTAAAAATACTCTCAAAAGGATTCTTTTGCAAAAACTGCCTTAGGGTACATTTTTGCAAAAGTATCCACATCTGTGTATATGTTGTAACTTTTATTTTGTTTTTGTATTTGGATGCATTCTCAAAAGGATTCTTTTGCAAAAACTGCCTTAGGGTACATTTTTGCAAAAGTATCCACATCTGTGTATATGTTGTAACTTTTATTTTGTTTTTGTATTTGGAAGGTAGTTACATATAATTAAATTAAAACGAGTGGATATGTACAGTAAGTAAGTGTTTGTAATACCTATGAAAAAATAAAAAAAAAACAGAACGCTGTAAATAAAAATAAAACGAGTATGTAAGAAAGGCACTAAAGATTTAACTTATTATTATTTATTAAGAAAATATTAAGAAAATACAAAATATCCATAGGACTAAAACTACTATTAAATTAAAATAACTAAAACTAAAACTTTTTAAAAAGAGAGGTGGGCCTCTTAGCATGGTGCCCATCACGCAGGCAGCATTCCCGCGTTGAACTGCGATTGAGATTCTTTGTGCGAGAAAGCTGCCGGCGCGAGGGTTGCCTGTTGCCTCCCTTAACCCATTGCTGAGCTCCCTGTGTAGCTCCAGCGCACCCTTAAAGATTTTGTATTTATGTATCTATAATCATCATCGTTATTGTAAGCCTTCCTCCGCGTGTAACTGAAAAAAAATCAGCAAAACCGAAGTTTTGTCCTACAATAATTATCATCATCATCATCCCAACCTATACATATTAGAGATTGGCCGAATGTGTTTTGAACCGAATACGAACTTCGGCCGAACATTCGGTAAAAATAAAAGATTCAGCCGAATTTCGGCCGAGCTTCGGTTTAATGACCGAAGCCTTTAGTAAATTTTAAATACGATTTGATAGATAAGAAGAGATTGTTAAATTTTATTGTTGAAAACACCCTTTAATAATTTAAAAATATAATATGTTTCGCAATGTTTACCTAGTTTGTGAAAATTGTGAAACAAAAAAATTTTTTTTAGATAAATTTACGAATTGTAATCAAGATAGAGAATAGGTACTAAACTCTGTTTGTTCACACATGACACATGATAATTATGTAACTTTGTGAGGCGGTAATTTTTTATTTTTTCCAACAGAGATAATAATGCTTGAGAAAATGAAATCACATTAGAACTGCTGATTGTTTGAATATTTGAACTCAAATTTGCTAACAAATTGTTAAGTTACTGCATAGGCACTGTGTTATATTAACTTGCTTTCTTTAATGAACGCCTTTACAATATTGTTTCAATAGGCCGCAATTGCTAGAGGTGAGGGTTATCGGTAAAAATAAAAGTTGTAAAATAAAGTTCGTCAGAGTCAATTCAATTCTTGACAGTACAGCTCCATCGATACTATCGATGATTCCGCCAATGTCGAGGTTGGAAAAGACACTATCGGTTTAGTCGTTGTACGGTAGATTCGTCAGAGTCGAAAAGGGACACTCAATAAAAGTAAATGAAATGAAATGAAATTGAATTTATTTGCATTAAGCGTGGGATTACATTGATGTCAGTTATTCGTATTATAGAACACACACTTAGCTATTTTAAAGCATGCAAAATTTATCGTCCTTAAACTAAATGTGAAGCTAAAATTACATAAAAATGTCAAAGAATTAATAAAAACAATTACAATTATCAATATTATTAAAAGTATCAATAGATGGCGTAGCAGTATAGGAGGGACTCTAGTTACGTCAGTTTGGCATCTGTCATTTGAATCATGTTAGTAAAAATAGAATATACCTAAGATTATTTCGTTTCTGTTGCATATTTTACTTGACAGACATGCTTTCTATTAATTTCAGTCGAAATAGTAAACGTAGGTTCTTTTTTTCTAGTGCCAAATTTTTGGCATTTAAACCGAATTTTCCGAAGCTGCCGAAATTCGGTTAGACAGAATGTAACGAATTTCGGCCCATCCCTAATACATATACGTCCCACTTGAGCCACAGTTCTCACGCGGCCCTAAGGTGGATTGAGAACTTCACACATACCATTGAATTGCTTCGCAGATTTTCATCACCGCAACGCTATTTCCGCACCATTTTCGTAAACACAGAGGTGCGAGTCCAAGTCTGAATCAAAGGTCCTCTGCTTGAGAAGCCATAGTTCAATCAAATGGCTTTTTTCATATACTTACACGTAACCTGCAAGTTCCTAAAAATAATTTAGAAAATAAATGTTTCTTATTTGTTTCTTTCTTGCCACTTGTCGATATTGCTTGTCCCCGCGCCGGCTCCCGCGGGACCCTAAACGGCGAGGCGTCGTCGGTTCCGCGGCTCCGCAAATAGCGGTTAATTGAAAACGGAGTCCTACAAGGCTGTGGTGCAAGTTACGAAAATACATGACTATATTGACGAACGTTTGATTAGGAACGCGCTGACGTTCGCGATCGCGCCATCCGTTTCTTCCCTGTGTGACAGAAAGAAGTGGTGAAAACGATCGTGATTCCAAGTCCGTTAGAGCGTTTTCAGATTATCCGATCCGATATCGGTATCGGACGACAATGGTCGACATCCTAGCCGACACCATGTGCTGCTTTCACATATCTCCGACAAAATCGTACCATTACGGCCATTTTCTCGATAGCTTAATGCACACACAGAGAGACAATTTAGGTACACGTACAAACATTATCATCCGACAGCCCTCGGGCGTCCGATGGTGCCGCCCCAACATATCGGTGTCGGCTCCGATATCCGATATCGGTTCGGACAATATGAAAGACAGGTACATTACTGCTAACCATAAAGAGTAGAAATTAAAAAGTGGCAACACTGTAGTGTCCTCCATTTTTGCTCCCTGGTTTGATAGGGATGACACTACAGTGTTGCCACTTTTTAATTTCTACTCTTTATGGGCAAGCTGTACATACGAGTATTTCATACATTTTACTTGCCACGATATCGTATCGGCCTCTGATACCGATATCGGATCGGATAATCCGAAAACGCTCTTAGCGGTAGAGGTAGCAGCTGAGTGTGGGCATAAGCATGTCAAACACTAGGACATTTACCTTACACAGTGACACGTAGTGATTCTATTATCTTTGGCAGTACTCACTCGAGCGTTGCATCCCTCTTCAAATTATCGTCTAAGAAAGAGACAGCGCGCCAACAATTTCTTTCTTTCTTTCTGAAAAACACTTGTCAACCACAATAAACAATTCTGAAAACATGTTTCGTGTTAAACCTGTACATAGATTTTTGTAAAAAATATCTCATGTTTTCTTGTACGTATTGCAAGTTTTTTAATTAATTATCCTACCTTAGGTATTTAGGGGGGCGTTCAGACGTACTAGCCCAACCGTCTTCTAAAATAATATGAATTAATTTTAAGGCGCAGCATAAAACTAATGTTCTAGTGTTTGACATGCGATTGCCCAGTAGATGACACTTTGCTATCATCTCTATTGCTGATGATATAGAATGCACTTTCGCGACTAAGACAGTCACCAGCACTCGGACATTTACCTTATACTTTTTTAATATTTAATTTATAATACTTGTATTACTTTTTAAATATATTGCAATATTTCTTTGTTCAAAAAGTGTTTGAACACAAATCAGTCATGAGTGCCTTTTTTTGAACTTTTCGGATCTGTTCTAATTTTATTTTTTGCACGTATGCATGTGACGCATTTAGCAGTATTTTTCTCTTTTTTCTTGAAACCAATAATCGTATATTTTATTGAGCCACTGCCGCCACTTCCTTGCACCACCCCCGATAAGGGTCGCACCCTCAGTGTTGCTTCTCACAACACTCCGCCGAAGCGTTTACAGGCGACAATGCGGATCAGGACGAAGTGGGTACGGCCCTTAACTTAACCTAAATATTGTGCTACGCTAAACGGCTCGGTGAGTGTGTAATTGCCCTTATGCCTGTTGTACACTGACGAGAAAAATAAATGTCACTTTGTGCAGTCTTGTATAGAAAATGACTCGTTATTTTTCTTCAGCAGTGGTCTGAGGACGATCGTAGATACAAAGAAAGTATAATAAATAATATATTTATCTACTTGTTTTAATTTGTAACGTGTTTTTCCTGTTGTGCTGAATTTTTAAATAAATAAATAAATATAAATATCACGGGACAATTCACACCAATTGACCTAGTCCCAAAGTAAGCTTAGCAAAGCTTGTATAATGGGTACTAAGCAACGGATAAATATAATATATAAATAAACACAAATAAATTTAAGATTGGTTTTTTTGGAATCTTTTTGTATTTTTTATTTCAATTCCAAATTTTTACTTTTACGGTCATCCCGTAAAACCTAAATTGAAAATACAAACTGAAATATAGATGCACAGAAAAACCAGAAAAATAAGACCAACACTGGGAATCGCACCCAGGTCCTCGGTATTCCGTACGCGTGCTATACCGCTACACCACTGTTGGTCAACGGCACAGACACGAATTTCTCCTATGCACCTCATAAATAAATTTATTGTTTGTTGTTTTGTGTGTTGAATTTATTGTTTTATGCACAAATAAATTTATTGTTTCTTTCTTTCTTTTACTTTTACCGTTATGTACTTGAATCTAAACTTATATTAGGTATTGAATGATTGAGAATACTTATCCATTTTGGCCTGGGAAAAAATGCTTTCGTAAAAGTATGTCTCTCCGGTGGATAGTCGGCTGTTCTCTTCTAAAGGTCGCATTTGTCAACCAATTGTCGTGAAATTTTGTAAGCTCATTATTATACAAATATACATACAGATTTTTGTCGAATCAGTTTTCGTTTTTTTTTAAACTGCGTAGGAGAAGGTAGCATCGAGAGATTAAAAAATGATATAGAGCGTTAACTACTCTACCCAAGTTGAAATTTTTGTTCGGGTTTTGTTCCGCGTACCTTTATTTTAGAGAAATCAAGGTACGCGAAACAAAACACGAATTTAAATCATAAAACGTACGAGTGCTGGTACTGTCCCAATAGTTGGCATCTTTAATCTTATGTCATTAGCAATAGAGATGACAGCAGGGTGTCGTCTATTGGGCATTCGCGTGTCGAGCACTTGGACGTTTACAGTAACTGTCAAAAATTATTATTTTAACAAAAACTTATTACACTTGCCCTCACAAATCCATCTTTTACCAACACCTTCAAAATAACGAATTACGCCGACTCCTGAGGGATGACGAATTCGCGTGACCATTTTGATGGATGCCCGCCGCAGGCGCACTACAAATCATCCAACATGGCCGATTGTGTCTCTAATTGTTATCATATTTTCGTCTTTGTTAGAATAATGAGAAATGTCCGTAGATTTGTTTTTAGTTTTAGGTGTGGCGTTATATTAGTTTTGCTCTTCAACCCAATGGTTTTTTTTTTAAATTGTCTTCTTAATCCTTCTGTCGTTTACTACTCGATTAATTTCAATACAATTACTTTGCTTAGATCTTATTATAGCTATGCATATGCAAGGAATGTGTGTTCATCCAGTTCCTCCACCTCCAAACTGTAAGAAGGTAGGTACACAATTCACACGAACCCACCTATAACCAGCACCACATTACACTGACACGTTTCGAGGTCAACCAGAGCTCATCTTCGGAGCAACACTGATTCAATTAACCATTTTCCTTCACCTGTTCTTTCTTCCGTTTCTTTCTCTACCTAACCTAGCCTAGCACGAAAGAAAACCACTTAAAATTATACAAAGTTTGAAATTACAACAAAATATTATACAGTTGTAACTGCTTGCTTTCTGCCTATTTGTTACTTAATTTTAAAACTCTTAGTTGTATTTATTACCGATTAAAACTCTAGTTAAATAATATGCATGTAAAAAATTCTAAGTCGCGAACAGATTTTTTTTGTAACTTAAGTATAAATATTTTTTGTCTAAATAAATTCAATTCCACGATCTAGTCACAACTATCATTACAATGTTATTATGATACGTTAAAATTATCTCTACGAATTGCTCTAAAATCAGTTTTTTGTTTCAACTATAAAACAGTTAACATTGACAAATGAATGAGTTAAATAATAAAATAGAACAATTAGATATTATTATGTCGGATAGGGTGACCAATTCGTGGAATTGTGTAGCTAAGCTAACTTTATTTTTTTAATAAAAATGTCATTAAAATTTATTTGATTGCTTCTAAAGCAAAAGCAAATGTATACACCTTAGAAACTACGCTAGAAACAATTATTTCAGTCCAAGACTTGGGAATGAAATAAGGAATAAAATAAAACAGGTTATCAAGTAGGTACTTCCTCCATTAAAACAATCGTCTTTAGCAAGGTCTTAATTATAAAAAATATCATTGCTTCTTATTTAATTAAAAACATAAAAAACTACCCCTCTAAAATGTGCCCGCCAACTGCGACTTTAATGTGGTAATCTACTCTACCTTGTCTGCTCTATGAAAAAAAAATACCACTGATAATATCGTGCCAAGCTATCTTAATTATATATAAGTACTGTTAATATTTAATAACCCGATATTACAAATATTTTCTTACTTATGTCAAACTTATGTACGGGTACCAACGTGTCAATGTTAAAGATTAACATTACTGTTACATTACTCAATCCGATAAACCTGTTCATTTATCTCAACTCAAACGAAACAAAAGACTGGCTACTCTAACTCGATAAAAAACAATCCTGATAGTGTTGTCAACTAGTGAAAATAAAAATGTTCCTGGCCGAATAGAATTAAGTTTTGAAAATAGAATTATAAAAGATAAACAGTTACGAGCTGTCAAAACGCGTGACAGCGCCGGCGCCGTCCGGGTGGATGGAAACGTCAATAGGCCTAAAGAAAAAAAGTTAGCTTGTCTATGGTTTCAACCGTGTTTTTACCACTCCTTTCTGAGTGTGTTCTCTTTGGTTGTTATTTGTTTTGAAACATTTAAAGGAGACTATTTGCTTTATTTGTTTAAAGAGATTGAGTCAACGGTTTCTGTACCTACACATAAATACTGCCATATTATTTTATTGAAAGCCACTATCTGCACAAAACAGGTACAGACAATTTTACGGCATAAGTCTTTTCATTTAGTTACGTTATTTTTTAAGCAGTAGGTAGATTATAACACCTCAAACCACGAATTTTTGCATAACTTAGGTTATCCTCCTTAATAATAATCCTTTGGGATCACTTCGTTATGGGTTTACGGATCCATCGATTGTCAACATACTTTTCTCAAGATCGCACAAAAGTCCGACTCGCGCTTAACCGATTTTTCTGGTATCTTCTTTTCCACAATATTTTCTTAGACAATCTTAACTACTTTATAGCAAAATTATTAGTTTAAACATAACTTTGCAAACAAGACACAGAAGACACTTCATAATACACAAGCTTGTATACAAACGATGGATTAAAAATATATCCCTAACTAAGCTAACTTACAAAAACAAATAGAACATAACTTTGCTAAGAAAAGCTTGCACCATTTAATGAATCGATCACGTCATACATTAGTCGATTGTTTCAAAAAGAACGTTTAACTTCCATATCTTCGCATTACCTATAACTTCTACGTCACTCTGTCTGTTCGAGACTCATTAGCTAACGATACGTCCGTTAATTTGTTTGAGTTGCAATTAACATGTCTACTCGAATGCCCCGACTTTTTTTCCTCTAAGCTTTAAAAAAAGAATGTTCTATTTTGACAGTTGGGTCTCGTGCAGCCGTTGAAATTAAGCTAGGGTCTTTTGTGGGCGGAATACGAGTGTGATTAGCGAATTAAAAGTTTTGACGGGTGTTTTGTTATGCCTGATTGGTTGATGTTGGGCAACGTCTTAGAATAATCGACGTGTCCAGTATGAACAATTGTTAGACGATGAATTAATAGACAGCGCGTGCCTATAAG
Organism: Choristoneura fumiferana; assembly: GCF_025370935.1. NCBI lineage: Eukaryota > Metazoa > Arthropoda > Insecta > Lepidoptera > Tortricidae > Choristoneura > Choristoneura fumiferana. The sequence continues at coordinate 1,969,084 of NC_133487.1, read as the reverse complement.
GAGCTCCGTGTGTCATATTCATATTGCAGTTTAGAGTTTTATGCAAATAATGGTCTACTTTCGTTACTTACCAGGGCTTAGTTGGATATGTTGTACGTTGTAAGTAATAGTACAAGTGTAATCCAGGTTATTCTTACACAGTAAGGTTCAAGAACCCTTTGTGTGCGAGAAATTTTTGACAGACATTTTTGCGAAAAAATGGAATCAATACAATTTTTTAATTTGAGAAAAGTAACCGTTTAACGCTCTTTTCAATGTTTTTTCTATCGTTTAACGAGTAACTATCAAATTTACACTTTAAACTTTTAGTTTTTAACTTTTCACCTATTTTTGTTTATTGTTAACATCATCATCTTCATCGCAGCCTATATACGTTTTAGATGAGAGAGCTTTAGTTAACTTTTTCACCTTGAATTGCTTTATGTTACGATGTTTTCACGATGATTGTTAACAAGATTTTTTTTTCTTAAATTAGAACATAGGTACAGATGCAGTGAATAATGTTTTGCCATCGTATTTTGTTCGAAAAGTTCTTTTTTATCTTAGCTATTTACCTACTCAAGTAGCTGAAGTAATTGAGAAACCAAGATAAATACGAACGTATGCGGTAAAATATGATGGAAAAACTTATTTAATAGATCTTTTATTTAAAAAAATTGTAGTGTATGAAACAAATATTATACTGTAGGTAAATAAAATTATAATTTGTAGGGTTTGTAATTTGATACTTATTCCTCTAATACGTAGTGCCTACATTACTGCTTGTACAGTCACTAGTACTAATATCTGATAAAACCAAGCGTCCATAAAAATCTGACACCACACTTTTTCTTGGGTCGGTAGGACGTGTCAGATATTTTTGCACGCTCCGCTGTGGCAGATATTAATGCAGGTGCCTGTACTTTTGTTAAGTTTTCATTTACAGCAAAATTTAAAGTTACGATATAAGTAGATATTGACGAAGCAGACTGATTGAATCAGGCAAACGTCTGTAATTACCTATCCAAGGCGAAAAGCTTTTAAGCAAGGTTAATTTAACTGTTGGTAGATATGAGTCACTCTACGGACAATGATCTAAGCGTCTATGATAAAATATAGTTTAAAATATAGGTACATGGTGTTAATCAAATAACTGAAAACCACAACACCCCAAAAATTATAATTAATAATTGCTTTTATTTTTGAATACCTTCATTGTTTCAAAAGATATTCGTGTGTTTTGCGAAGTTTGTAATTCTACTTCATTTCTAACTCTACACTCATAATTAGTATTTTTCAGTTGCGCTTTGACGTTTTTAGAAGATAATCACACATTGACAACAAAATGGCCAGTATTAAATTATTGAAATAGTATGCAACCTCGCACTCGTAACTGTTAGACTGGGCACAATAAAAAAGGGATTTAAAAACACAAATACAACCAAACTTAAAACATAATGTAATGGATTCTACTCTCGATTCTGAGCAAACTACTTTCTGGTTTTCAGTTATTTAATTAACACCTTGTATAGGTACGTATGTGTATTCTATTCTAAGGTTTTCGGTGGTAAAGTTGCTCAATCTTTAAAAAGAATCGCATCAAAGACGCGTCTACGCTTTTAGTTAAAAATTCCGTTAAAAACCTTCACAGGGCCTTCAGTCGATCTAACTCAAAAGGTTTTTTTGGATGGACGGTTGCTGTTAGCCTCAGACAGCTTTCACAGCTTACCGGAGAGAGGGCAAGCTGCCAGACGCTCAGTGGTTGCCAAACTGTTTTTCTCATGAAGTGGTCCATGAGAAAAAGAAAGTTCAGTTTCAAAGTTTTCGTGTTTTCGGTAGACTAGACCCCATTTTTTCACACCATTGTGGACCCCCGTTTGGTCTCCCGACCCCCGTTCGGTCTCCCGTGGACCCCTGGGGGTCCACCTGGACCTCTGGGAACTTCTGATCTAAACCAATAACCTCCTGAAATATAGCGAAAGAATTTGAAGACGCCATGTAATTATTTATAATCACTCCATTGCCTGCACGCCTGCCTAACATTTCAATTAAATGCGATACCAATTAAAAATATGTACAAAAACCATTTAACACTGCCCTTTCGGAGGCATCCTTTACTTCATTACTAGGAATTACAGATCGAACAAAGAGCTTAGTTCTCATTTTGCTCATTAGGGCATTCTTACCATGCCAAGTTAACCAAGTACGTATCAGTACAATTTAATGAGCAGATCGTGTAAATTGAGTTATTATTGTCCAGTAATTAACAGCATTAATGAACTAATTATTTCCCTTGTGACATTATACTATGGATTAAGGAAAAATGGCTGCAATGTCTGTTAGAAGCGAGCCTGAGATGAGAGCTAATTGGAAAATTAAGAGATTAATTTCATTGTATCGAGTGGTGTGTTATTAGGTAGGTACTTATGTACCTGTGACCTAACAATTACACTGGATCGGATTCATTTATTCTAAGTAAGTAGTTTTTGTCTTAAGGGTTAGTACTCGTAAGTAGGCAATTACGAACGAGAGTATATTAGGAACCCGAACTTGGATTAAAGGCTCTAATGACTCTGATCTACTGCTCGTGAGACATGTAGGTAATATTTTTCATTAAATTTGTGAGTAGGTAGATAAATAAAATTGTAATATGTTTATAAAAAAGTAAAAAAAAATGCCAATTCATGTTTTTCTTTTAAATGGATGGCGGTTTTATAATATCATTCCAAAATGGTCTGAAACTCAAAGGCGCGCATACAACTAGTGCATACAGCAAGATATAAAACGTATTATTAATAGTACTTAATTATGTAATTAAATATTTATGTACATTGAAGTTTAATTAACAATAATTTTTGTATTTTCAATTATTTTTAAGTGTTTTTTTCCCACTGCAACTTACCTACTCGAAATTTAGCAGACATATTTCTTGAGGATGTTGCAAAAAATGTTTTTTTTTTTAATTTCCGCGAAATATTCCCATCGACCTGATTAAGATCGCGGGATCGCGGTGGATGCGGAAAGCACAAGACCCGTCTGAGTAGAGCCTTGGGGGAGGCCTATGTCCAGCAGTGGACGTCTTTCGGCTGACATGATCATGATGATGATTCCCATCCAGACTTCTTGTTACGCCGTTCATGTTAAGCTTAAGTTAGCTTAAAAACCTATGGGAATCACATAGGTATACGGCACTTAACTACTATTTTACGGTTCAAAAGTTAGGCCTATATGAAGAATCTAATAGCAAAGAAATAAGGTTCCGAAAAAAAAATGTTTTTAAAAATCTTTGAATACAGTGGGTTATTTTTGGACAATAATACAAAGTAATGTTTACGAATATAATTTTATTAACAATTTTAATATTAATGTAATGACTGTAATGTAAGTCGATATCAATATTTACAATTTGCATTGGTTTATAATACATTTATACATTCTTTCTTTATCGCTATCGCTATCTCTATCGTGACCGCTATCGGAGTCCAACGCATAAACGTTATGTATGAGCATAAAATCTACAAATGTTACAATAATTAATTTCCGCTATAAATAATCTGAAAAATCAAAAGTAGTTTTTGAAGCGGGTAATGTGAGAAATGCTGTAAATGGTAAAAAATAAGACTAAAGAAAATAGTTAGTTTTTTTGAGTGTTCGTGCTTTAGTTTATACCTAGTTACAACTTTATTTTTTATATTATTGTTTTATTTGAATCATAGTTATAAAAAAGAGTTTTATTCTATGTCTTCAGCTAAAGAAATTAATAACTAAAATGAGTAAAGTTTTCAAAACGACGCAATTGTCAGTTGCGCCTGAGGGATTCGAATTAGAGATGCAAGTTCGAGCCCTATCCGGCGCATGCGCAACACTTCTCGTTTTCAAAAAATCTTTGATTTCTGCTGTTAAAATCAATTAATAAACTTTCTGCTGTTAAAATCAATTAATAACTACATAAGTAGATTATTTTTTCTTATTGATCCCCAAATTCAATAATGACAGAATGTAATCATACGAATATTTAAACGAACAAATATAGACTTCAGTGATTATTTTTCCACATAAGATTTTTTTAATACCTATATAACGAGTATTTATCTAACTAAATAGCGTCCAAGTGGCTAAAAATACAATAGAGAGGGGTTTAATTGAATTTTCTAAAGCTTTTAGAAAACCTGAGCTAAATTAAATACGTTTAGATATATCTAATTGTAGGTACTACATAACCAATACCTATTTAATGAAGTGACTCCATAAGGCAGATATTTTTTTAAATAAATTTGACGTTATTTCAGTTAGTTTTTTTAGTAAACAAACATTGAAGCGAATTAGGTACTGATTTTGATTGGTATGCCTCCTGATTTAACGTTATAAAACGAAACGTTTTATTTTGTTAACTAAATAAGAAAAAAATAAGTTAATCATTCAATAAATACCTATTCGTTTTTATTTTTTCTAAGCATCTGAATTAAGCAATTAATGTTTTTAGTTTATAGTTTATACTTAACCTGATATTGATTTTTCGTTTCAAATATTGTTTGCTGAAAATATAAACAAATTATGCGAATATCTATAAATATAATACCTTACGTATTTTACAAATGAATTTCTTAATTTACTCCCCAATTAATGTGTAAACTTAGATGCTATCAAATCCTTTGGAAGTCAAGTGTTAGTTTTATGTGTTCATTTAAATAGGTACTTCAGTATTATTGTGAATTTTTGAATCACCAACTTAATTAGCTTTTTAAAATTAAAACCAATCAAATTATAAAATTTGAATCCTCTTACAGCATTTCTACGCACCGCGTTTCCCTAATCAGAATAAATAAATAGCTCTCTTGGAAATATACACAATTTGTTTAACTAAACAATGCCCTACGCAACTGGATGATAGTCAATGATACGATAGTCAAACGCGCTCAGGTACAAACCTTCCAAATAGGCATTAAATTAGACCTAACCTCATATCTACATCGCTCGTTATAACTATAAGATACAACTAAAAGCTGTTAAGATAAATAAAATCTATATTTACTGGTAAAATAGGATACATAAATATGTTAGGTAAGTAAATGCTTCATAAAATAAAATAAGTCTTACCTAATTTAGATCACCCGGAGGGGAATCAAATAAATAAAAATACTAGGCCTTTTAGGTAAAGTTAGTGAGCGTAAGACTCGGAAATATAATTAAATTAACCCTGTTAACATCTCACGACATCACCATAAAAAGTGGCGTCCGCTTTACAACAAATTCCGGCAATTCTCAGTAATAAAAACATTGAATTTAGATACTACAAATAGAGAGGTACATACCTGATACGCAGAATTGCTGAACTTCAAGCACTCTGTTTACACTTTCAACGATAGAATGATACCCTAATAAACTGGTTTACATTGCCTTAACGTCACATAGATCACGACTCTGTGATTCTAAAGATAAAAATTACATCTCGTCCATATTGCATGTTCGTCACTCATAACGTCTCAATCGAACTATAAAATATCGTCGTACGAAATTTGTATCACGTGATATTTACACTATCAGTCTGTGCGGGCAGCGACCGCGGCCGCGGGCTACTCCTCGTCCACGTTAATCTCGGAGTCGGCCGAGTCTTCGTCGTAGGTGGAGGAGGAGGCGAACCCGCGGCCGAGCAGCGCCGAGCGGTTCTTGGCGGCTGCCGCGCGGTCCCGCTGCCGCCGGTTCTTGAACCAGTTGCCCACCTGCGTCGGCGTCAGCCCCGTCGCCGCCGCCAGCTCCCGCTTCTTCGTCGGATTCGGATACGGATCTTGCAAATACCACTCCCTTAACAACGACCTAGTCCTTTCCTTGAAACAGTGGGTTTTCTGCTCGCCATCCCATATGGTCCGCGGCAGAGGAAACTTCTTGCGCACTCTGTATTTGTCTACCGGCCCCAGCGGCCGTCCTCGCAGCCTTTCAGCTTCTTGATAGTGTGCTTCCAGCCAGAGCGCTTGTAACTTAGCGTGACTCGAGCGCTGAAAACGATGTCGCTCCAGTATCGCATATAACTCTCGGTGCCGACCCGCGTGAAATGCAACAACCGCTCTCGCTCTTAATACTGCTTCACAGCGTTCCAATTCGGCAACATTAGGATGTGCAACCGGTAAGGACCAAAGAAATCGTGCGAGACGTTCCACGTCACCGCTTTCTTCCAGAGTTTCACAAACGGTAGCGACTTGTGCGGCGCTGAAGGAGAGCGTCGGCAGCGGCAGCAGCGGCGTGGGTGCAGCGAGCTCGATGGCGTTGAGCGCCAGCGCGGGCGCGGGCTCGGCGCAGGCGGCGGGCTCGGCGGCGCGGTCGGCCGCCGCGGGCCCGCGGTGCGCCTCCAGGATGCGCGCGTGCAGCGCCGCCGTCGTGGACTCGTCCCAGGAGCCGCGCATCGGTGCGAGTGTGCGCGGCGGAGTCGCGCGCGATCTGAGCCGGCTCCGCGGCCCGACCGGGGGCGTGCACAGCGGGCGCGCGCGATTGGCTATCGGTTACTGTGCGAGCCCTGCGGCAGCCAATCGCGCTCGCCGCCCGCTCGGGGGCCGGATAGCTTTCAACCGCGCGGCGGCGTGTATCCGGCGGGCGCGTTTAACGAGGGCGACGGGGCGAGGCCCCCCGCGCCGCCATGATCCGTCACGCACACCGCCCGCGCGCCCCCCGTCCCCCACCGCCGGCGCTCGGCGATCCCTCCATCCCACGCATCCCACGGCACCTCGATCGATTACTTGCAAACCTGCAATTAATAGCCTCCATATATTCATCCGGGTAGATTACCTACGTACTGGTGTTTGCCTGATGTGTTGCTACCGATCAATAAACTCGCTATTTAGCCACATAATCACAGACTGCATTGTGGAACGGGCATACGCGAATTAGAAACAGCGTTAATCGGGAATGGTAGTACCGACAAGCTTGTACCTAAGTGTCACATTTAAAGTTAACGGGCTATCGACGTTATAAGTTTTTTTTTTTTAATTAATTACATTGCTTCAATCACAAACCAGACAGTATTTTGTGAGTAAGATAGTACCAAGGTTATAGGTGCCTACTTTGCCTCCAAGTAGCTTTTTATCCGTGTTTGGCTATAACTAGGTAATAGATAATAACTTTCATGTAAGTACGCACTCGTGAAAATGTATATAGGTATGTAGATAATGAAACAAATAAAACCAATTTTTTGTCCCTTTTGAACTATTGCAAAGACTAAGGTTCAAGTTATTTGGCACGTAGGTGAAACAGGATAAATAAAATTTCATAAATACCTTGGCAGGTATTTGAGGTAGGTAGAACTATTACCTATCTAAATTAAAACTAGGTATTAATTAAATAATCAAATCAAGCGATCGATAAGAAAAAAAGCTATCTTCCTCCGCCGCTAAAAGATAAGATACAGGGTATTTTTGTCCTCATTGGCATCAATTGACATAATTCATTAACCTGGCCGAAAAATAATAAAAAATATCAAGTATCAAAACTCTTCAATGCTCAAGGACTTTTGCGCGCTTTTCAGCGAGATTTCAGCGTGAAAGCCTTTCCAGAGTATTAAGTTATTGAACGGCAAACCACACCCCGGCTGAGCTGCAGGTGCCCCCATCCCCACCCACGCCCCCCATGTTGCCCCCCCAGATCGTGTCGTGGGGCCCATTACGTTTGCATTTTACGTGGATGATATATTTTATGGAGTATTTTTATACGTGCCTAGGTACGTAGAAAACACCTAACGTTTTGGTTTGATTTAGAGATTGGAAGTCAGTGTATATAGAGGAGGGTTTTGAAATCGTAGACGAAACATTTTATGTTTTTATCTCAGTATTTACCCAATATTTAAGACGTTCGCGTAGAAAGAAATAGGTAGGTAGGTACCTACCTATAAAGACACCTACATGTGTAAGAGACCATGCAGGGCTTAAAATATGGCTGTGTCCCTCGGAGAACAGTTTTCAAATGTCAAGTAGGTAATAAGACAGTTTTAAAACAAGTCGGTTAGTTATTATTCGGTCTTTACAAGAAAATGAATATCTATAGATCTCTAGGTCACATCATAACGTTGTTATTGCGACATTTTACGTATATAGGTAGGTACGATATAGACAAATTAATTTAAAATAAGTAAACTTATTTACTGCGATAAGTAAGGAAGGTACTATGGTGGCCTAGGAATCAAATTAGTTGAATGTACTTACCCATGTTTATTTATCAGTCCTCGTCTTTGCAAGCTACAAGATAAAACAGATAGAATATTAAACTGCGGGGCTACTCCGAAATTCGAAGTTCGTGTCATTCCGTCCCTCTGACACTTAGACTATTTAATACGAGAGTGAGAGGGAACGATACATTTCGATACGAACTTCGATTTTCGAATTTCGGAGTAGGCCCTCTGCTTTCTGAAGAATTTCGTACCGCATTCACTTGAGGTATCCCATTTTAGGCCTCTAGGTTGGCAACGCATCTGCAATTCCCCTGGTGTCGCAGGTGTCTATGGGCGGTGGTGATCTCTTACCATCAGGAGACCCACTTGCTCGTTTTCCATCCAGTCGAATAAACAAAAAAAAAGTATAAGTACGGTTTAATAGGTAGGTAATACAAAAACATTTTAGGTTAAACCAACAATTACTATTACTAAATCTCTCATAGATTAAACCTGTTGACACCACATGGCATTCAAACAAATCCCAAATTAACTACACAGCGCCATCTATGAGCAAGCCTCAGTAAATTCTCATAGAGATTGCGACACGTAATAAATCCCTCTGCCAACATAGCGCTGTTTCGCGGATTTGCGCATGATTTGCATTTTTCGCGAAGATTCGCCTCCGATTTGATTAATGCGGCCAAATCCACTTACCAATTCGGTGAATTAATTTTCTAAGAACTTCTTCGGGTGTTAAACGTAATCCGTAAAGATTTTAACAACACAACGGAGCTGCTGGATTGATCCGAGACAGTATGAAAAACCGGCCAAGAGCGTGTCGGACACGCCTAAGATATAGGGTTCTAAGGATTTCGTATTGTGTACGGAATCTTCCAAGTTTAGGTAATATATTTTATACCATAGGCTGCTATTTAGGTAGGTACTCTTAAACTAATAATTCTCAAGCAATCTCAGCCGGTATAATTTTTCTTGTGATATATTTATTTTGAAGCCGTGGTTTGACCTATCGCCTCTCAAGCTGAGGATCGTGGGTTCAAACCCCGGCTCGCACCTCTGAGTTTTTCGAAATTCATGTGCGGAATTACATTTGAAATTTACCACGAGCTTTGCGGTGAAGGAAAACAACGTGAGGAAACCTGCACAAACCTGCGAAGCAATTCAATGGTGTGTGTGAAGTTCCCAATCCGCACTGGGCCCGCGTGGGAACTATGGCCCAAGCCCTCTTGTTCTGAGAGGAGGCCTGTGCCCAGCAGTGGGACGTATATAGGCTGGGATGATGATATTTATTTACTACCATCCTGATTTTTTTCAAATCTTTCCACCCAACAGTTTAGATTTTAGAGGGGGGGACGCTTAATTTTAACGCTTTACTTTACTTTTAACTCTATAAAAATATTAAAGTGATAGCCTCGCTAAGGGCCAGTACAGACGGACTGCATTCCAACTCCAACGTAACCACAACTGCCGACTGCCCATACATTTTTCCTTGCAGTTCAGCAGTCGGCACAACTGCACTCTGACTGCGATTGGAATGTATGAGCAGTCGGCAGATGGCAGTTACGTTGCAGTATGAACGCAGTCCGTCTGTACTGCAAGGCTACTACGAAACTCGTAACTCGAAGTTCGTGTCGTGCGGTCCCTCTCGCTCTCGTATCAAACAGTGTAAGTGTCAGAGGGACCGCACGACACGAACTTCGAGTTTCGAGTTTCGGAGTAGCCCAGCTGGCCCTAATGCATTTAATTACCAGAGCTACGCGAATACGTTTGAAATTTATAGAGCAACGAAATCCCTCTATGTAGTTAGTGTGCCATATAGTGTCATTAATTATTATTATCAGTGTGCTGCATTTGGAACTCATAGACAGGGCACATTAAAAAAAGAATAAAAAAACACACACACAGAACCTGCTTTCTCATAATATGTTACTTTTGTAATTGATTTTATTCTCGCTCGATTCTGAATTTATAAGCTATATCTACTTTCAGGATTTCAGTTACTAAATTAACACCTCATACCTATATAAATACTAAATACTCATTGAAAAAAAGTACACTCGCTATAAAAGACTCTCATTAAAAATGTAAACTGATTTTAACAAAAATATAGGTATTTAATATTTAAAGTAAACACTTCAAATATCTACTTAAGAGGATCGCTGGCGGCGGATGGATGCGAGGGGCTGAAGACAGAGTGTTGTGGCGCGCCATGGAAGAGGCCTATGTCCAGCAGTGGGCTGCTGTAGGCTGATGATGATGATGACTTCAAATATCCGATCTCTCAGTGTAAACTGTTAGTTTTATGTGTCTTATTTATCATACAATAATGTTTTTCCTGCCAAAATATAACTAAGTCCCTCTAACTAAGACTTCTACCTCCAAGCATGAATTTTGAAATTTGAGTTACAAATGCATTAAGAGCGTTTATACCTGCTGAGCTGGCAACGTTGCATTTTTGTTAGTTTTTCTCGATTATTTCATAAAAATTGAATGAAAATTAAAAATGTTTTCTGATAGAACACTTCTTAATATACTTATAAGTTAATGTGTCTACTCCAATAATTATTCGTGATAAACTTTTATATTCCTTAAAAACGAATTAATGTTTATGACCGGTTTTTAAAGAAAGTTATGAATAAGCAAACATAAAATATTCTAAAAGAGGGTGTTTTTCTGAGGTAGAAGTTAAGTCGAAGCTGCAGGGAGAGAGTGATTGAAAAGTTTCCTGAAGTTGGTGGGAAGAAGGTATCCAAAGCATTATAGCATCCTACAGGCCAATATACCTATGAAGAAAAACGAGTTATGTATATTGCTGTGCTTTGCTATAGAATAGGATGGACCGCCTCATTCTTGTGTCTTGTATAAGGTGAGTAAAAGGAACCTGGAGTTCAATTTATAAAAGCACGAGAACAGCATTAAGTGGTAAAAAATGTGTAGGCTACTGCTACAAAACTTCAACTGAAATAATTGTTTCTTAAACGATTTCGCATGGCATGACACATAAAGATGTGGCGACTACCTGATATGGAATATGGAACCAAGAGCTTCAAACGAATAATAAGAGATCGAGATGCCGTTTTACTAAAAGTTATTCAATCTGATGAGCACTGAATAACAATAAAATTACCAAAAATAGTAGTGAAATTCCAACAAAAAGATGTTTTGCTTATACAAAGTAGTTAGTGTAATCTCATAAACAGCCAAGCATTAGAGATACCTACAAGTAGAGATTCAATCGGAAGAGAGATGTAAGAAAAAGAATAAGTACAGGTTTGTAAATGTTTATGCTTTTTATACGCAAATCATCGATTTAAGACGAGCGAATAATCGAGTCTTGGCACATTTTTCCAGCATGTTTTTGTTGGATACATACCTACCTAGGTATCTACAAGAAACATACACGTTTGCACTTATTTTATAAGTACCTAAAGTTAAAGTAGGTAGGTACGTCTTAATTTAACGATCTTCCAACGCCTCTAAGATATACATAGAGCCAGCCCTTAGCTCCCAAATAGCTCCTGCATCAATATCTCTTATGTACAGCTGTACCTACAGGCGTGTTATATACAGCTAGGTGCTGAGTAAGTGGCCACTGTAACGCGCGGTGTGATACGAATATCGTTCGCTCGCCCGCAAAATCCTTCTGTTCTGTAACACCGGCCCCCACCCACCCCCACGGTCGATAAGGGGGGACCCGGGCCCCTTTCAGCGCTATCTTTGTTTGGATGATATAAAATCTTCAGTGGGTGTGGTCTACAAAGCATGTCATCTCGTGATTGCCGAGCCATTGTACTGTTACATTACTATGATTTATCACGCCGTATTTTCGCGCACGAGCCTTTATATACATTTCTATTTATAAACACAGCTCTAGGGCCTTTTTACGTCCAATAAATACCCTCATCACTTAGCTAGGTCGCACAAAAGACTATTTCGAAAGGTAATTTGCGCGAGCGTCTTCCGAAAAGTCCCACGCGAAGAATGACGGAGCAATCTCTAACGTGAGTTGAGTAACGTCGGAATAATAAAACGCACTAAAACGGCCACCGCACACAACACAATACGCTATTTTGCATTTGTAAATTTGAAAGTAAAATCTGTGAGGCTACTGTGTCGCAACATAGTATTATGTTATTTGCTGTCGAGGGCTTGACGAGCCGTTGAATGTGAGTCTTAGCGTAACGGGTTAACAGTGTCACTGCATCGGTGGGTCGTTTGGACCCGCGCGGCGCGGCGGCCGCGGCGGACAATGCGTCATCCGTCATGAAGCGCAGTTTACGGGCGCGAGGTATCGCTAGCGGTTTGACACATCGCTTAGCGAGACTGATTTGTGAAGGGTTATAACCTTTGAAAGGATATGCGACTTGATCTTGCGCTTCGCTAGATGTCATTGGATACGCTTAAATAATTTGGTTCCGCGCTTTACGTTTACTTTAGTTAAAGTAACATCTTACTTTGCTCAGTTTTTTTTATTGGTCTGCTGTAGTTGCGCCTCTCCCCTGGATTTTCAACTCGCCCTGTTCGCACTTATGTTTGACCGAAATATTTAACACAAATAAGTTCGTCGAGAGCTGTACCTAACTGTAAATGGAATTTGACCCCACATTTCTAAGCTATGGATATGCTACTATTTTTGCACCATGATCATCAGCTAATAAATAACAGGTACATCATTTCTTAAACCATTCCTGCATTTGCAATCTAGGAGTCGTGACTTACGATATTTTCGATAGATGGTACCACACGGCACTATTGGCGTATGCAAGTGATCAATGTTTTCGGGTGGGTTGTTTGGGGTCGGCGTGGCCCAATTAGTAACATGCTCGGCACAGACAGAATGAGGGTTCAATCCCGTCCGGCATAGCTGAAAAACATTCCCATTAAAAAAAAGATTTTACTCAGTAGGAACTTTCTGCTAATAAAAACATAACCTAACAACTTAGAAAAGTTGAAAAACTCCCGACATGGCATTTCAAAGTTCAATTTTTCAAAAATTACGGAATTAATTCTAATAAAACATAGGTAACCACCTCAAGCAAATTCACTTTGCATCAAAATTGGTATATCCGATTGATATTTACGATGCCACAGCCAGACACATTGCCGTCAAACTTAAAACACCCCTCTTTTTGCATCGGGGGTTTAAAAAAAGTAAACTTAATTGAGAGTGCAACATCACATTACAATTTGCATTGACTTTTCTTAATTAATATGACATTGTATTGCACAAGTCAATCCTACAGAGCGTGAAATCGAAACGTCGTAAAATCAATAGGCCTCCCCTGTTTCCATTAAGCCGTTCACGATTGCAAAATGCCGGCAGACGCTCGGCTGGTCAACGAGAATACCAAAAATGAAACTAGCAAAGTGATCACAGGGGGCTTAACCCTTCAGGCACGGTTAGTTAGCCGCCGCGGCCGGCAGCCGCACGGTTAAGTGTAATCGCATAGAAAATTACCATTAGTATTTCAATATGGACATCAAAGTTTGCTGACGGAGACGATTGTATTCCAATTGAGTCTCGTTCGTACCTATGACGGGCAGAGCATAAACCATAAAATTTACCTAGACTTTTTTTTGATCGATTTCTCGAGAGATTTGACCTAGGCCCGGGTTCAAACCCGAGCTTGCATCTGAGTTTTTCGAAACTCATGTGCGAAATTACATTTCAAATTTGCCACGAGTATTACCATGATGGAAAACGACGTCAGGAAAACTATACACACTTGTGAATAAACACTGAAGCACAACACACTCGTAGAAACATAACATGCCCATAAGTCGAGCCGCGAGTATTAGCTGGTTTAGATTGTTTTGTACCGGTATTTAAAATGAATTAACACGGCAACTGCCGGCCTACCGGGCAATTGTGAGGACTATCAGCAGGCTATAGGTATGATTCGGCAGAGACATCACGTCCAAGAAATCTTATGCATCTTCGACATACTTATAGGTACATTTATATACATACACGTTATACAAAGTTTTTTTGAGGGATTTCTTGATTTTTTTTTAAGCGGCCGCGTGGAGACTATACGTACGTCTACGTGACTGTCATGTGAAAACTTCGTAAGTAACAAACATTTTTCAAAAGTGTTTTATAGTACATATTCATGAGAAAACATTGTAATAAATAAATTTGTTTCAGACCAAGGATCCATATTATTGTTAGTATAGTTATGGACGTCCACATAAAAAAAATAACTATGCAAATTTTGTTACTCGTGGGACGTATAGAGGCTGGGATTTGGACAAGGCTGGAAATTCAACTTAAAACTTGACCTTCGGAGAAAAAGTATCTTGACAAACAGTATCCTATACTATATCTAGCGGGCCTATCCCCTCGATGAAACAGAGCTGCGAGCTGCGTGCGCGCAACGCGCTATTGTCGCGAACACCCACAAAGGGACATTCGGCGCAGGCCTTCCGCTGTTACGCGGGGGGTGGGGCGGGGCACAGGATGCCGCGGTTGTGATTGCTGAGGCCAAACAGATGTATAATATCTAAGGTACCTTACTAAAAAGGAAATAGGTATTACTAATAGTTTCATTAGTAATATATACAAGCTTTTTGATATATTTATTTATTTATTTTATTATGCTGAGTGGGGACCTATTTAGCGTCATGTATGTCTTTATTTGTTCTATGTTTGTTTTTATGGCGTTAAATAAATGTATTTTCTTTCTTTTCTTTTCTTTTCTTTTATATTTGATTTCCACACTAACGTCGACAAACCATAACTACTATAAGCACGGGGAAATTAACCAAACTCGTTTCTGGGAAATTTCATACGTTTATTTACTAAAATCAAAAAAATATCTCTGATCAAACAATCAGTCAAGAAGACATTAATATCTAAGGCGTATTATAAAAAAACCGGTAGTAGATTTTTTCACGTTCATACAATACAATACAATAATTCTTTATTGCACACCAACATAGACATTTTCTAAGGTAAGCAATAGGCGGCCTTCATAGGCCTTTATAGGGGGTTCATAAGTGATTGTTATAGAATAAAATGAATAAAGATATCCACCTTTTTACCGTTTTTAATGTCTGTATCTTTTGATTACCCTGACTTAAAAGTTTGACCTGAGTTTTTGCACCATGCGTTCCTGAGAACAAAGGCCATGAAAGGCGGACAACAAAGTGATCCTATAAAGGTTTCGTTTTACTTTTGAAATACGCAATGCAAAAAACTATTGTAAAACAGCCTTCAGCGGACTATTTTCAAAATTGAAAATACAAACTGAAATATAGATGCACAGAAAAACCAGAAAAATAAGACCATCACTGGGAATCGAACCCAGGTCCTCGGTATTCCGTACCGCGTGCTATACCGCTACACCACTGATGGACCATCATCAGCATCTATATTTCAGTTTGTATTTTCAATTTAGGTTTTACGGGATGACCGTAAAAGTAAAAATTTGGAATTGAAATAAAAAATACAAAAAGATTCCATAAAACCAATCTTATTTTCAAAATAAACTTTCGTGTTCTACAAGTACTTACTTATTTACTTACTTACTTATTTTGACTTATAATTTTGTAAAAGCTCGGCGTTTATATCTTACACCCTAACCCACTCTGCCTTTGTCAGCCGTTCAGCCCAAAGTAATCCCTCGTTTATGCGAATGCGCCGGGATACTATGCGATACCAGCACTCTTAGTAAAGTTAGAACACGTCAAGAAAATGTATGTGTGTTGTGATGGTGGTAAATTGAACCAACAACCAATTGGTAAGGTTTTTTAAAGGTTTTTTTTAAAGATTGCCGGACAGAATTTCAATCTCTTGTTGTTTTACATGACAGAGGCGTCATAACAACTATAGACCACTGGGAAGCCAAATAACCAGCTGAAAAGTGACCTGAAGCCACCACTCCTACCTTCCAAAACTATGCTATTTCTAATATTATTTTCCTTTATTTCCCTGAGATTTTTATTATATACTAGCTTTTGCCCACGGCTCCGCTCGTTAAAAATTATGATCTCGTATTTTAAAATACAAACTGAAATATAGATGCACAGAAAAACCAGAAAAATAAGACCAGCGCTGGGAATCGAACCCAGGTCCTCGGCATTCCGTGCCGCGTGCTATGCCGCTACACCAACGCTGGACAACGGTACAGACACGTCGATGAGGACTACAGCATAGATGTCGCTAGTCTTATTTTCTGGTTTTTCTGTGCATCTATATTTCAGTTTGTATTTTCGATATGGGTTTTACGAGATACCATTACCGTAAAAGTAACAAAAATTTGGAATTGAAATAAAAAATACAAAAAGATTCCAAAAACCAATCTTGATCTCGTAGTTCTTAAAACTCCATGTGTCACTACACTCTTGACAAAGTGGAAGTCTTCGGTTAAGTATCAGTAGTGAACCTTCATGACGAATTTCTTGGGAAAAGAGTGTGGTGGTTGCCCCTTACCTTCCACACTTTCCACACTGCTGGAGTCAGGAGTTCGTAGTTGCAATAGAGTACTTACTTGAACACGTCAAAGTCAAAGTCAAAATATCTTTATTAAATTTAGGCTATAACAAGCACTTATGAATGTCAAAAAAAATATACCACTGGTTCGGAAAAACCTCTGTATAATCTATGCGTGCGTTCCAAATGTTTAATATGTACTTACAGGAAATGGCACGAAAGTAGAGCCAAAATCATATTACTCTCTTGCTCTCATTTGCCTCAAACGAGTGAGAGGAAACTATGATTTGTTATTGAAGCGCATTTTCCAAATGCCTAATGTGTATAGCAGTGTTTTTCAACCCTGGGGGGTCGTGAAGCTTCTTTAGGGGGGTCGTGGAGCCCTTATTAGATGCTGGGAACACTACTTCAGTAAAAAAAAGGTTTAAAAATATTTATTAAGTAAATGCGTTTTATATTTATCACAAAATAAAATACATGAAAAAAACAACGGGTAGGGGGGTCGCAAAATATTTATTCATACTTGAAAAGGGGTCGTGTCATTGCAAGAGGTTGAAAAACACTAGTGTATAGGAAACAGCAAGAAAGTAGAGCAAACAATCATATTACTCTCTTGTTCATATTTGTCTCAAACGAGCGAGAGGAAATTATGATTTGTAATTTAAGCGCATGTTCCAAACGTCTTGTGTACTTATAGAAAACGTCACGAATGTAGAGCCGAAATTATTACTCTCTTGCTCACATTTGCCTTAAATGAGCGAGAGGGAACTATGATTTTAGGTTCAACTTCCGTGCCGTTTACTACCTAATATCTTTTTTTGAGTCGCCTTAAGGGCCACCTTAAGGTCCTTGCTTTTACTTTTTAAATTTTTATGACGTGCTTTATATTCTCGTAGATGGCGGCGTGCAGTCGGGAAAAATCCTCCGTCTACATATCAGGTATTCAAGCCCTAACTATGTTGCAGTAGATATATATCACTTGCAATTCTCGTAATTGGAGTTTGAGATATAAAATGGCGGGTCATGAATCACGTGTCACTTTGCGGTTTCATGGTGAGGAGGATGACAATATGACATCTTGTTAGTTCGTGCGATACGGGCGATGGACCTACGAGGCTACAGGCTTTAACTGGGTGCTCCTTATTTTCATCATCATCATCATCATCATCATCACATCATCCCAGTCTATATACGTCAACTGTTGGGCACAGTCTCGTCTCAAAATGAAAAGGGTTGGGCCGTAGTGCCCACGCGAGCCCAGTGCACTTGGGAACGTCACACACACTGCTTCGCAGGTTTGTGCAAGTTTCCTCACGATGTTTTGCTTCACCGTAAAGCTCGTGGTATTCAAATGTAATTACGCACACCAATTTCGAAAAACTCACTAACAACTTAGCCCAATCCAAAAAGTGTAGGAATCACTGCTAATGTATAGTGTGGTATGTGATAATTTCCTGGAACATTTTTGGCGAAGGAAAAGTGCACAGACCATCCTGACAGATCCTGACCATCTGAGTGACGGTTTTCTTTTATTTCGGTGAGATATTATTCCCAAATGTAGCATTTCCCAACCCACGATTTTCTCTAAAACCATTTCTTTCGGAACTTTCATAAAACAAACCTAACCCAGATCGTTTTATTTTGCATTAGAAATAGGGTAAACAATCTTGACGTGTCTTTTTATTGAAAAACGTTTTTATACAAACAGTAATTATTGCTTACAATACCATGATCATTATGTCCTTGCTAATTGTTAATACTTGCCGTGACTTATTTTTCAAAAGTGTTTTTCAATAAAAAGACACGACAAGATCGCTTACCCTCTTTCTAATGCTAAAAAAACGAAGTATACTGCGTTCTATAAAACCATAGTTAAAAAAAAACCGGCCAAGAGCGTGTTGGACATGCCCGAAATAGGGTTCCGTAGCCATTACGAAAAAATTAGGTAATATGTTTCTCAGGATTTCGTAATTTATACGGAATCTTCCATAGTTTACGTATATTTTATACCTTAGGCTGCTATTTCCTCTTAAACTACTAATAATTCTCAAGCAAACTTAACCGTTATAGTTTTCCTTGAAAGTTTGATATATTTACTACGATCCTGTTTTTTTTTTAATTTTATACCAACCGGTTTAGATTTTACAGGGGGGGGGGACGCTCGATTTTAATGAAAATTTGCACTTTCAAGTTGAATATTTCGCAATCTAATCGCTGAATCGAAAAATCGTCTTAGCAAACCCCTTATGGTTTTAAAAGACCACACACTATAGGGTTGGATGAGAATAAAAAATCACCCCCACTTTACGTCTATGGGAGGTACCTACCTAAAAAAAAATTTTTTTAGTTTTTTATTGTACCATTTTGTCGGCATAGTTTACATATATATCCGTGCAAAATTACAGCTTTCTAGCATTGATAGTCCCCGAGCAAAGCCGCGGACGGACGGACAGACAGACAGATAGACATGGCGAAACTATAAGGGTTCCGTTTTTGCCATTTTGGCTCCGGAACCCTAATACACACTGGGAAACATTTTTGGTTTCGGAGAAAATTGTGAGTTGGGACTAACGGTTTGGCAAATTAAACATTTGGGCATAATATTTAGGCGAACAAGCAGAATAACCCTGAGTGACATACAAAGTCCTCCCTCCCAAGTATTCGTCAGAAATGACATACTAATTAAGGAAAGGACACTGGCCCAGCTAAATCATTTTTAAGCAATAAGCCCGTAATGCACCCCGGCCGCAAGGTGCCTCGTAAACTGATCACAGCTGATGTACGGGCTGCGCAGACGCATTGTGCGCTGCGGTCGACACGCGGGGAGATTGGTTTTACTCTCAAGCATTAACTCTACTGCGGATAAGAGCGTTGTGACTTTAAACGTTGAATCTGATACATAAAGGTCTCGTACCAACCCGTACCAAAAATCATTATGCAGCACCACAGATATCCCCACCCACCACATACCCAGTCCCCAGCCTATATATGTCCCACTTTTGGGCACAGACCTTCTCTCAGAATGGGAGGTCTTGGGCCGTAATACCCACGCGGGCCCAGTGCAAATCGGGAACGTGAAGTTGAACGCAATTGAATTGCTTCGCAGGTTTGTGCAGTTTTTCCTTTACCGAAAGCTCATGGTAAATTTCAAATGTGATTTCGCAGATGCAAAGGCATCGCTTCTGACAAGAATACGTGGCAGCACTAATAGCCTCCTGAAGATGATAGCTGTAAGAGATGAGTGCTCTATAATGCAAAATTTAATTAATACCACACTATCACTCGTCCAATATGTATACTAACATAGTTATAAGCAAATTACTAATAATGTATGGATCTTTGTTGTCTGAATAAATAAATGAATTATTATTATTATAACAAAAAACCCAGTGGTGCGAGCCCGGGTTTGAATCCACTATCCTCTGCTTAACAAACAAGTACCAAAAATAATAATAATATCATTTATTTCGGTTAACGAGCGTACACTATAAATACCTACCTTAAAACTTTTAAGTGAAACACATAACCTTCGTTCTATCCTCGAAGCCGGGTAAGAACCGTGGGTAAACCGGGCAAACCGCTTGTATAAACTAATTCCAAGCTGAGAGCAACAGAATCAGCGCAGCAAGATTACGGCAGCTTAGCGCCCTCTGTCTAAGTGCATTAACGCACACAAAACAAACGCACGGGCCAATTCACGAACCGCAGCGAGTTTGAGTCCACTGTTACACACGACACGGTAGTTCGGGTGGAGTTCAAAAGATGGACATCTAATGCCGGTAGTTGAAATTGGTGTCTTGGTGAATGGATTTGTTGCATTTAAAAACCGGCCAAGAGCGTGTCGGACATTCCGTTGCCATTACGATACCTACAATGAAGTAATACTTTTCTATGAATTTCGTATTTTGTTCGGAATCTTCTAAGTTTAGGAATACTTATTTTATACCTTAGGCTGCTACTCTTAAACTACTAATAATTCTCAAGCAAACTTAGCCGTTTGACATACAACCATCATGAATTCCTTATGTGGTATCTCTGGTAAAATGGCTCGTTTTATGCGCTTGTTGTACAATCTACTATTAAGGTGCTACTAGTTTTCTACTCTACCTACTAGTATTTTAAATTCAACACAACTCAACTTTGGAATGGTATTTTCTCGTTTATGTTTTCAAAAACCGAGCCCTGAAGTAATAGTAATGGTAGTAGTAAAACACTTTACTGTAATAAAGGGAATAAAGGCCCTATTTAGCTACTACAAAGTGCAAAATTCGAATCTTGCCATCCCAGTTACGCTAATATTATTTAACTCAAGACTAAGAGGGACGGTACACGGTATGATACAAACTTCGAATTTCGTAGTAGCCACCCCAGAAATTTTAACGTTCCCGTGTGACAATGGACGCGCGCGCAGATTTTCCTAACCCTTTGTTTGGCAGCATTAACATTCAATAAGCCTTGACGTGTAACAACAGATTTCCGACATTCGCGGTTGCAAAATACTAATGTACCTACAACCATGTATTTGTAGCTACTTCCTTACAATTACAGCCATGTTTGAGCATTATTGGAAGTTTAAACATTGCATTGAAAAAAAATAAAATGATAGAGTATAAACCTACTCAGGATTGTATCAGGATATAATTGTCATTGTGTCTATTCTATTAGGTTTGTGTCGTACCGGCGAAGACTGTCTACTATCGCATTGGTAAACGGATATAAACCTTTATTTGCAACGCAATAAAACCTACAGGTTGATGACTGAGTCTCCGTTGTACTATAACGTATTTGTGTTATGTTTAGTTATGTAGTTAGTAAAGCATCCTTTTGCACAAGAACTTACATCAGAGGCGACGCCAACAAACTGTTTTACAGTTTGGCGTACTGTAATAATATGTTATCATCATCAATCCGCCATATACGTCCCATTGAGGGCACAGGCCTCCCCTCAGAATGAGAGGGCTTGGGCCATAGTTCCAACGCGGGCCCAGTGCGGATTGGGTTATATATTGTTATGTATGTCTAATGATAATAATGAATAAAAAAAAAAAAGTAAAGCGCTATTTTAAGTTGTAACAAGTTACTTGTGCCGAATCTAATATTAATTTAGAAGCAACACATTATTATTACTTGATGTCATCCCAAGCACGACTCTACTTTGTAGTGTGGCAGCAGAGAGGAACTAAAATTTTCCAAAAACTAAAACTAATCTAGTACTGCGGCAGTTTAAAAAGAAAATTAGTGCGAACCATCGTTTACATTAACACACTATATAGTTGAGTGACTTATATGATTTAGAACCTAATTATTGTTATTATTGTTAGATTTGTTGCAAAAGTCACGAGTCTAAACGAACGTGTACCCTACATTTCAATCAACTTGTGACCCTGACCGCTGTAATGTGGTCGAAACGTAGACGTATTTTTAACAATTAATATAGTAGTCTTGATTAATCCCCGAATTATATCAGCTATGAGTAAGAGTCGCGAAAGCTTAAGGCATTTTACGCAACCCAACCAAATAAAAACACAAAATATTTGCCCATTTGCTACCTAGGTATTCATTCTTTCGTTTCAACTTAAGTACGCCAATTAATTGTAATGTATCATTGTCTTGTTCTGAGAGGAGGCCTGTGCCAAGCAGTGGGACGTATATAGGCTGGGATGATGATTGTCTTGTTAAATTTCTCCAATAAAATGTTGATTGGCGACTGTGCGTACACCAAAATACTAGTGTTGCCATTAGCTCTCTCACCTGGTACCACCGGGCGTTAAGGAGGCGTGATCCGCTTACTCTGACTGACAGTTGACAGATGACAGATGGCGGCAAGGGTGGCGACGGGTGGCAACGCAGATTGCTACCCCGTACCCGCAAGCAATGGAAGGTGCAATAAGGTTTATGTAAAATATTTCCAAGAGCTTTCACTAGTTTAAGGGGCACCTACAGAATAATATTAGTGCCATCAGTTGTGAATCTTAGGGTTCAAATTATAGTAGGTAATAGGTATGTAATTTTAATCAAACTAAGTATTAGGTACTTATAAGTACTTTGATTATTTGTTATCTCGTACGCTTACTAGCAGCTTCCTAATCTTCTCGCGTGTACTCCTGATTGCTCAATAAATACATTCAAGTTTTTTTCATTTATAATTGCGTTTAAAAGGTTCAATTGTATCAGGAAATAATAATAAAAACTTTATTTTACCAACAACAAAAAAACATTTTACAATCACGCACAGTAAGTAAATATTTTGCTTAAGTCTAAAGGTGCGTAAGTACATGTGTTGTAGGTTTATACTTCGAGTATTAATGATGCCCTTTACCCCAGCACTAGTTATAAACTGTATCACTGTGACACGGGAATACATCATAGTTAGCAAAAGATATGTCTACTTATCAACTTATTTATATTAAAATGATTCCCTATTTCCCTTGGTCGCGCCATAACTTCATAACGACGACAAGGTTAAAGACATGAACTGCGGCAGGGTTTTTTTATGCAACGTTTATAAAATTCAAGAGTGATTTTTGGGAATTCCCAAGGGAGTTTTTGCGAAAGCTCGAAATTTCAATTCGCAGGTGTTTGCAAGTTTCCTTGCGATCTTTTCCTTCACCGTATCGTATAGCTCAAAGTGGATTTTAAATCTAATTTTGCACATAAATTCCGAAGATAAGGTGAGTGGCGGGCTCGAACCCACGCCACACTGCTTGAGAGGCCATAGGTCGAACCACTAAGCTACCAAGAATACCAACATTTATTTTATTTGGTACAAAAGAGTAGGTACACAACAGGATAATTTTCACACCGTGTATTAGATTCATTCCTTTATTTGTATTGGTCATGTTCGCAAGTTTTTTACAAATTAATCAGCAAGTAATAAAGTCCCTAGAGACTAACTGAGGGTGGATTAAATACTATTTCTACACCCCCAAAACCATTGTTTTATCTAAAAAGTTTCTTACGTAGTTTTGAATAAGAGTTACACTATAATTTGTGAACTGCAGAAAGCATGACATGTTTCAATCTGAAAAAAGTACTGGCCGTTTGCGTTGTTGAAATGAAACAACTTTCAAATATGACTCTTACTACTTTGTAACAAAGGTCCGCATAATTAAAAGATATATTTGAAAATGGAATATTTATCCTGGCCATCAACTGTCAGCAAAGGATGTACATTAAAGTACATTTCGAACTAAAATGAGTTTTATAGAGCAGTTAGTTTTATGTTTGTTTTATTTGTAAGTTGGCGGCTTGGCAAAAATTTGATTTTAGACTAAAACAGGGGCGAACTAATCGCTGTGGGTGCCGTACTAAGCTCATCGGTTTAAATAATGTTTGTGTTTGCTCTAAGCTTATATTTGGCGAGGGGTAAGTAGGAATTAAAAGTATAAACCTATATAACACGTACGAGTTCCCGCGATGTATTTGGTAGAGCTTTATCCCTTGATTTCGTTGTGAGGGGCATATGGAACGTATTTTTAACTAAAAGTTCTACGAATTATCGCTCGAAGAATTAAAATGAAACGTTTCACGGGAATTAAGTAATAAAACGGTCTCAGTATGTGCAAGGAGCTAATTAATGTGTTTTTTTTTTTCATAATGAGCATCAATGTCTTTAAAGATTTAAAGAAGCATCGTTAAAAAATACCTACTGGCAACCTATTTTAGACTAATAATTTAATATCAATTAAGCGTAGGTCTCGCTCATTAGAAAGACAAAATTAACCCCTGAACCACTTTTTCTGTTTAAAATAATCATAAAAAAACTGACCACAGACTAAACTAAAGCTCACTTTTTTTTTAAATTGCTTTACAGCTCATGTTCCTTAATCTGTGGTTTAGCGCTCTATACTTCGATCATGGGAGATCACCACCGACGTATTGAAAAGGTGTCGGGCCATGGATAAACTGTATAAATAGTCCGATTTGCCTTTGAAAAGATAAAGGTGTCAAACAAAAAATATCATTGACTATGGGACATGAGACATGCTTCTTAAAAGTATCTGTCCAGCATCATTAGACTGCGGTCCAAAATATAAGAGACTAGTACATATCGCACCTTTGCGACAAAACTGTGACGTTTGGTACTATCGCAACTTTGGTGATATCACAGTTTTGTCGCAAAGAAGATGTTATGGACCAAGTGATTAATAATGGCATTGTTTATAATGCCCCGGCATTATGAATAATGACTAGCTACTTATAACGGCAAAATGATAATTTATTATCAGAGATCGGAATTTTTGCGGCATTTTTGATCTGTCCTAGTGACTTCTCACTTATCGACTTCCGATATTCAATATCGATATATCGATAGACAGTATGTTCAAAAGATTAAAAGTAGTAGTAGTAGAGGTCAACAATAGACGGTTTTATCTTTAAAGAGCGATCCCTTCCAATTAACTTTCGAGCAGTCGAAAATGTGAAATAGACTAATATAGATTATGTCAATCTGCCACATCTTTTGGACGGGGTTTTTATAATTTTTTTTTTATAGTAACATCTTAAATATATTTAGTTAAGGTTTCTTAGGTAACTCACAGTCTCTCACAGTGCATGCAAAAAGACTAATAAGTATACCGTCCTGGATCAATATTGTGTTTGCATTAATTGCAGAAAATATACACAAATAGCCTTATTTTTTTTAACTTTAATCCCTAACTTTACACAGTGCTATAGAATATTTGTAGGATACCTCCCAATTATAAAACAAGCAGCCGTATTACTTCAGGAGGGAACTATCGGGCTCGTCAGCCCGAGCAGCCAGTGAAAAAAAATTAATCAGGCTGAAATTTAGTTTGCCTGTGGCGGTAGATCTACCCTCCAGTGACTTGCAACCACCTCATCGCTAACACCAATAAGCGATTACCTGTTGTCCGGCATTATCCCACCGACTGGCGACTGTCACAGTGAC